>NW_026698588.1:0-32154 GCF_030435755.1 Ochotona princeps
TCCACAAGAACCACTCGGCTGATCCTTCTTCAATATGCCCTTCACCAACATACAGTGTTTCCTTGATTGAATTAGCTCTCACACCAGTATTTGCGTCTAGAGCCTTTGCATTGAGGGCTATCTGAAAAAGGCTGTGGCGCTGAAGTTGCCTGTGAATGTGGAGTTGGTGGCATGTGAAACCCGCATGTGGAGCATTCGTTTGTGTGGGATGCTCACCAAGCTTCATTTCAGTCCTAGGCACTCAAAGGACACTAAGCATAGAGTGTGAAAACTGAGTTTCCTTGAGAGCTGCTTGGGTGCCTGATGGTGTGTGAAGTTAGTGAGCCAAATGGAGTTGTTCTCCCACAACAACCACTCGGCTGATCCTTCTTCAATATGCCCTTCACCAACATGCAGTGTTTCCTTGATTGAATTAGCTCTCACACCAATATTTGCGTCTAGAGCCTTTGCATTGAGGGCTATCTGAAAACGGCTGTGGCGCTGAAGTTGACTCTGAATGTGGAGTTGGTGGCATGTGAAACCCGCATGTGGAGCATTCGTTTGTGTGGGATGCTCTACCAGGTTCATTCCTAGATAATGCACTCAAAGGGCACTAAGCATAGAGTGTGAAAACTGAGTTTCCTTGAGAGCTGCTTGGAAGCCTGATGGTGTGTGAAGTTAGTGAGTCAAATGGAGTTGTTCTCCCACAAGAACCACTTGGCTGATCCTTCTTCAATATGCCCTTCACCAACATGAAGTGTTTCCTTGATTGAATTAGTTCTCACACCAATATTTGCGTCTAGAGCCTTTGCATTGAGGGCTATCTGAAAACGGCTGTGGCGCTGAAGTTGCCTGTGAATGTGGAGTTGGTGGCATGTGAAACCCGCATGTGGAGCATTCGTTTGTGTGGGATGCTCTACCAGGTTCATTCCTAGATAATGCACTCAAAGGGCACTAAGCATAGAGTGTGAAAACTGAGTTTCCTTGAGAGCTGCTTGGAAGCCTGATGGTGTGTGAAGTTAGTGAGCCAGATGGAGTTGTTCTCCCACAAGAACCACTCGGCTGATCCTTCTTCAATATGCCCTTCACCAACATGCAGTGTTTCCTTGATTGAATTAGCTCTCACACCAATATTTGCGTCTAGAGCCTTTGCATTGAGGGCTATCTGAAAACGGCTGTGGCGCTGAAGTTGCCTGTGAATGTGGAGTTGGTGGCATGTGAAACCCGCATGTGGAGCATTCGTTTGTGTGGGATGCTCTACCAGGTTCATTCCTAGATAATGCACTCAAAGGGCACTAAGCATAGAGTGTGAAAACTGAGTTTCCTTGAGAGCTGCTTGGAAGCCTGATGGTGTGTGAAGTTAGTGAGTCAAATGGAGTTGTTCTCCCACAAGAACCACTTGGCTGATCCTTCTTCAATATGCCCTTCACCAACATGAATTGTTTCCTTGATTGAATTAGTTCTCACACCAATATTTGCGTCTAGAGCCTTTGCATTGAGGGCTATCTGAAAACGGCTGTGGCGCTGAAGTTGCCTGTGAATGTGGAGTTGGTGGCATGTGAAACCCGCATGTGGAGCATTCGTTTGTGTGGGATGCTCTACCAGGTTCATTCCTAGATAATGCACTCAAAGGGCACTAAGCATAGAGTGTGAAAACTGAGTTTCCTTGAGAGCTGCTTGGAAGCCTGATGGTGTGTGAAGTTAGTGAGCCAGATGGAGTTGTTCTCCCACAAGAACCCCTCGGCTGATCCTTCTTCAATATGCCCTTCACCAACATGCAGTGTTTCCTTGATTGAATTAGCTCTCACACCAATATTTGCGTCTAGAGCCTTTGCATTGAGGGCTATCTGAAAACGGCTGTGGCGCTGAAGTTGCCTGTGAATGTGGAGTTGGTGGCATGTGAAATCCGCATGTGGAACATTCGCTTGTGTGTAATGCGCACCAAGCTTCATTTCAGTCCTAGGCACTCAAAGGGCACTAAGCATAGAGTGTGAAAACTGAGTTTCCTTGAGAGCTGCTTGGAAGCCTAATGGTGTGTGAAGTTAGTGAGCCAAATGAAGTTGTTCTCCCACAAGAACCACTCGGCTGATCCTTCTTCAATATGCCCTTCACCAACATGCAGTGTTTCCTTGATTGAATTAGCTCTCACACCAATATTTGCGTCTAGAGCCTTTGCATTGAGGGCTATCTGAAAACGGCTGTGGCGCTGAAGTTGCCTGTGAATGTGGAGTTGGTGGCATGTGAAACCCGCATGTGGAGCATTCGTTTGTGTGGGATGCTCTACCAGGTTCATTCCTAGATAATGCACTCAAAGGGCACTAAGCATAGAGTGTGAAAACTGAGTTTCCTTGAGAGCTGCTTGGAAGCCTGATGGTGTGTGAAGTTAGTGAGCCAAATGGAGTTGTTCTCCCACAAGAACCACTCGGCTGATCCTTCTTCAATATGCCCTTCACCAACATGCAGTGTTTCCTTGATTGAATTAGCTCTCACACCAATATTTGCGTCTAGAGCCTTTGCATTGAGGGCTATCTGAAAACAGCTGTGGCGCTGAAGTTGCCTGTGAATGTGGAGTTGGTGGCATGTGAAACACGCATGTGGAGCATTCGTTTGTGTGGGATGCTCTACCAGGTTCATTCCTAGATAATGCACTCAAAGGGCACTAAGCATAGAGTGTGAAAACTGAGTTTCCTTGAGAGCTGCTTGGAAGCCTGATGGTGTGTGAAGTTAGTGAGCCAAATGGAGTTGTTCTCCCACAGGAACCACTCGGCTGATCCTTCTTCAATATGCCCTTCACCAACATGCAGTGTTTCCTTGATTGAATTAGCTCTCACACCAATATTTGCGTCTAGAGCCTTTGCATTGAGGGCTATCTGAAAACGGCTGTGGCGCTGAAGTTGCCTGTGAATGTGGAGTTGGTGGCATGTGAAACCCGCATGTGGAGCATTCGTTTGTGTGGGATGCTCTACCAGGTTCATTCCTAGATAATGCACTCAAAGGGCACTAAGCATAGAGTGTGAAAACTGAGTTTCCTTGAGAGCTGCTTGGAAGCCTGATGGTTTGTGAAGTTAGTGAGCCAAATGGAGTTGTTCTCCCACAAGAACCACTTGGCTGATCCTTCTTCAATATGCCCTTCACCAACATGCAGTGTTTCCTTGATTGAATTAGCTCTCACACCAATATTTGCGTCTAGAGCCTTTGCATTGAGGGCTATCTGAAAACGGCTGTGGCGCTGAAGTTGCCTGTGAATGTGGAGTTGGTGGCATGTGAAAAACGCATGTGGAGCATTCGTTTGTGTGGGATGCTCTACCAGGTTCATTCCTAGATAATGCACTCAAAGGGCACTAAGCATAGAGTGTGAAAACTGAGTTTCCTTGAGAGCTGCTTGGAAGCCTGATGGTGTGTGAAGTTAGTGAGCCAAATGGAGTTGTTCTCCCACAAGAACCACTCGGCTGATCCTTCTTCAATATGCCCTTCACCAACATACAGTGTTTCCTTGATTGAATTAGCTCTCACACCAGTATTTGCGTCTAGAGCCTTTGCATTGAGGGCTATCTGAAAAGGCTGTGGCGCTGAAGTTGCCTGTGAATGTGGAGTTGGTGGCATGTGAAACCCGCATGTGGAGCATTCGTTTGTGTGGGATGCTCACCAAGCTTCATTTCAGTCCTAGGCACTCAAAGGACACTAAGCATAGAGTGTGAAAACTGAGTTTCCTTGAGAGCTGCTTGGGTGCCTGATGGTGTGTGAAGTTAGTGAGCCAAATGGAGTTGTTCTCCCACAACAACCACTCGGCTGATCCTTCTTCAATATGCCCTTCACCAACATGCAGTGTTTCCTTGATTGAATTAGCTCTCACACCAATATTTGTGTCTAGAGCCTTTGCATTGAGGGCTATCTGAAAACGGCTGTGGTGCTGAAGTTTCCTGTGAATGTGGAGTTGGTGGCATGTGAAACCCGCATGTGGAGCATTCGTTTGTGTGGGATGCTCTACCAGGTTCATTCCTAGATAATGCACTCAAAGGGCACTAAGCACAGAGTGTGAAAACTGAGTTTCCTTGAGAGCTGCTTGGAAGCCTGATGGTGTGTGAAGTTAGTGAGCCAGATGGAGTTGTTCTCCCACAAGAACCACTCGGCTGATCCTTCTTCAATATGCCCTTCACCAACATGCAGTGTTTCCTTGATTGAATTAGCTCTCACACCAGTATTTGCGTCTAGAGCCTTTGCATTGAGGGCTATCTGAAAACGGCTGTGGCGCTGAAGTTGACTCTGAATGTGGAGTTGGTGGCATGTGAAACCCGCATGTGGAGCATTCGTTTGTGTGGGATGCTCTACCAGGTTCATTCCTAGATAATGCACTCAAAGGGCACTAAGCATAGAGTGTGAAAACTGAGTTTCCTTGAGAGCTGCTTGGAAGCCTGATGGTGTGTGAAGTTAGTGAGCCAAATGGAGTTGTTCTCCCACAAGAACCCCTCGGCTGATCCTTCTTCAATATGCCCTTCACCAACATGCAGTGTTTCCTTGATTGAATTAGCTCTCACACCAGTATTTGCGTCTAGAGCCTTTGCATTGAGGGCTATCTGAAAACGGCTGTGGCGCTGAAGTTGCCTGTGAATGTGGAGTTGGTGGCATGTGAAACCCGCATGTGGAGCATTCGTTTGTGTGGGATGCTCTACCAGGTTCATTCCTAGATAATGCACTCAAAGGGCACTAAGCATAGAGTGTGAAAACTGAGTTTCCTTGAGAGCTGCTTGGAAGCCTGATGGTGTGTGAAGTTTGTGAGCCAAATGGAGTTGTTCTCCCACAAGAACCACTTGGTTGATCCTTCTTCAATATGCCCTTCACCAACATGCAGTGTTTCCTTGATTGAATTAGCTCTCACACCAATATTTGCGTCTAGAGCCTTTGCATTGAGGGCTATCTGAAAACGACTGTGGAGCTGAAGTTGCCTGTGGATGTGGAGTTGGTGGCATGTGAAACCCGCATGTGGAGCATTCGTTTGTGTGGGATGCTCACCAAGCTTCATTTCAGTCCTAGGCACTCAAAGGGCACTAAGCATAGAGTGTGAAAACTGAGTTTCCTTGAGAGCTGCTTGGAAGCCTGATGGTGTGTGAAGTTAGTGAGCCAAATGGAGTTGTTCTCCCACAAGAACCACTTGGTTGATCCTTCTTCAATATGCCCTTCACCAACATGCAGTGTTTCCTTGATTGAATTAGCTCTCACACCAGTATTTGCGTCTAGAGCCTTTGCATTGAGGGCTATCTGATAAAGGCTGTGGCGCTGAAGTTGCCTGTGAATGTGGAGTTGGTGGCATGTGAAACCTTCATGTGGAGCATTCGTTTGTGTGGGATGCTCTACCAGGTTCATTCCTAGATAATGCACTCAAAGGGCACTAAGCATAGAGTGTGAAAACTGAGTTTCCTTGAGAGCTGCTTGGAAGCCTGATGGTGTGTGAAGTTAGTGAGCCAAATGGAGTTGTTCTCCCACAAGAACCACTCGGCTGATCCTGCTTCAATATGCCCTTCACCAACATGCAGTGTTTCCTTGATTGAATTAGCTCTCACACCAGTATTTGCGTCTAGAGCCTTTGCATTGAGGGCTATCTGAAAACGGGTGTGGCGCAGAAGTTGCCTGTGAATGTGGAGTTGGTGGCATGTGAAACCCGCATGTCGAGCATTCGTTTGTGTGGGATGCTCACCAAGTTGTATTTCAGTCCTAGGCA
Source organism: Ochotona princeps (assembly GCF_030435755.1). Taxonomy (NCBI): domain Eukaryota; kingdom Metazoa; phylum Chordata; class Mammalia; order Lagomorpha; family Ochotonidae; genus Ochotona; species Ochotona princeps. The sequence continues at coordinate 5,696 of NW_026698588.1, forward strand.
CTCAAAGGACACTAAGCATAGAGTGTGAAAACTGAGTTTCCTTGAGAGCTGCTTGGAAGCCTGATGGTGTGTGAAGTTAGTGAGCCAAATGGAGTTGTTCTCCCACAAGAACCACTCAGCTGATCCTTCTTCAATATGCCCTTCACCAACATGCAGTGTTTCCTTGATTGAATTAGTTCTCACACCAGTATTTGCGTCTAGAGCCTTTGCATTGAGGGCTATCTGAAAACGGGTGTGGCGCAGAAGTTGCCTGTGAATGTGGAGTTGGTGGCATGTGAAACCCGCATGTCGAGCATTCGTTTGTGTGGGATGCTCACCAAGCTGTATTTCAGTCCTAGGCACTCAAAGGACACTAAGCATAGAGTGTGAAAACTGAGTTTCCTTGAGAGCTGCTTGGAAGCCTGATGGTGTGTGAAGTTAGTGACCCAGATGGAGTTGTTCTCCCACAAGAACCACTCGGCTGATCCTTTTTCAATATGCCCTTCATCAACATGCAGTGTTTCCTTGATTGAATTAGCTCTCACACCAATATTTGCGTCTACAGCCTTGCATTGAGGGCTATCTGAAAACGGCTGCGGCGCTGAAGTTGCCTGTGAATGTGGAGTTGGTGGCATGTGAAACCCGCATGAGGAGCCTTGGTTTCTGTGGGATGCGCACCAAGCTTCATTTCAGTCCTAGGCACTCAAAGGGCACTAAGCATAGAGTGTGAAAACTGAGTTTCCTTGAGAGCTGCTTGGAAGCCTGATGGTGTGTGAAGTTAGTGAGCCAAATGGAGTTGTTCTCCCACAAGAACCACTCGGCTGATCCTTCTTCAATATGCCCTTCACCAACATGCAGTGTTTCCTTGATTGAATTAGCTCTCACACCAGTATTTGCGTCTTAAGCCTTTGCATTGAGGGCTATCTGAAAACGGCTGTGGCGCTGAAGTTGCCTGTGAATGTGGAGTTGGTGGCATGTGAAACCCGCATGTGGAGCATTCGTTTGTGTGGGATGCTCTACCAGGTTGATTCCTAGATAATGCACTCAAAGGGCACTAAGCAAAGAGTGTGAAAACTGAGTTTCCTTGAGAGCTGCTTGGAAGCCTGATGGTGTGTGAAGTTAGTGAGCCAAATGGAGTTGTTCTCCCACAAGAACCACTCGGCTGATCCTTCTTCAATATGCCCTTCACCAACATGCAGTGTTTCCTTGATTGAATTAGCTCTCACACCAGTATTTGCGTCTAGAGCCTTTGCATTGAGGGCTATCTGAAAAAGGCTGTGGCGCTGAAGTTGCCTGTGAATGTGGAGTTGGTGGCATGTGAAACCCGCATGTGGAGCATTCGTTTGTGTGGGATGCTCTACCAGGTTCATTCCTAGATAATGCACTCAAAGGGCACTAAGCATAGAGTGTGAAAAACTGAGTTTCCTTGAGAGCTGCTTGGAACCCTGATGGTGTGTGAAGTTAGTGAGCCAAATGGAGTTGTTCTCCCACAAGAACCACTTGGTTGATCCTTCTTCAATATGCCCTTCACCAACATGCAATGTTTCCTTGATTGAATTAGCTCTCACACCAGTATTTGCGTCTAGAGCCTTTGCATTGAGGGCTATCTGAAAACGGCTGTGGCGCTGAAGTTGCCTGTGAATGTGGAGTTGGTGGCATGTGAAACCTTCATGTGGAGCATTCGTTTGTGTGGGATGCTCTACCAGGTTCATTCCTAGATAATGCACTCAAAGGGCACTAAGCATAGAGTGTGAAAACTGAGTTTCCTTGAGAGCTGCTTGGAAGCCTGATGGTGTGTGAAGTTAGTGAGCCAAATGGAGTTGTTCTCCCACAGGAACCACTCGGCTGATCCTTCTTCAATATGCCCTTCACCAACATGCAGTGTTTCCTTGATTGAATTAGCTCTCACACCAATATTTGCGTCTAGAGCCTTTGCATTGAGGGCTATCTGAAAACGGCTGTGGCGCTGAAGTTGCCTGTGAATGTGGAGTTGGTGGCATGTGAAAAACGCATGTGGAGCATTCGTTTGTGTGGGATGCTCTACCAGGTTCATTCCTAGATAATGCACTCAAAGGGCACTAAGCATAGAGTGTGAAAACTGAGTTTCCTTGAGAGCTGCTTGGAAGCCTGATGGTGTGTGAAGTTAGTGAGCCAAATGGAGTTGTTCTCCCACAAGAACCACTCGGCTGATCCTTCTTCAATATGCCCTTCACCAACATACAGTGTTTCCTTGATTGAATTAGCTCTCACACCAGTATTTGCGTCTAGAGCCTTTGCATTGAGGGCTATCTGAAAAAGGCTGTGGCGCTGAAGTTGCCTGTGAATGTGGAGTTGGTGGCATGTGAAACCCGCATGTGGAGCATTCGTTTGTGTGGGATGCTCACCAAGCTTCATTTCAGTCCTAGGCACTCAAAGGGCACTAAGCATAGAGTGTGAAAACTGAGTTTCCTTGAGAGCTGCTTGGGTGCCTGATGGTGTGTGAAGTTAGTGAGCCAAATGGAGTTGTTCTCCCACAACAACCACTCGGCTGATCCTTCTTCAATATGCCCTTCACCAACATGCAGTGTTTCCTTGATTGAATTAGCTCTCACACCAATATTTGTGTCTAGAGCCTTTGCATTGAGGGCTATCTGAAAACGGCTGTGGTGCTGAAGTTTCCTGTGAATGTGGAGTTGGTGGCATGTGAAACCCGCATGTGGAGCATTCGTTTGTGTGGGATGCTCTACCAGGTTCATTCCTAGATAATGCACTCAAAGGGCACTAAGCACAGAGTGTGAAAACTGAGTTTCCTTGAGAGCTGCTTGGAAGCCTGATGGTGTGTGAAGTTAGTGAGCCAGATGGAGTTGTTCTCCCACAAGAACCACTCGGCTGATCCTTCTTCAATATGCCCTTCACCAACATGCAGTGTTTCCTTGATTGAATTAGCTCTCACACCAGTATTTGCGTCTAGAGCCTTTGCATTGAGGGCTATCTGAAAACGGCTGTGGCGCTGAAGTTGACTCTGAATGTGGAGTTGGTGGCATGTGAAACCCGCATGTGGAGCATTCGTTTGTGTGGGATGCTCTACCAGGTTCATTCCTAGATAATGCACTCAAAGGGCACTAAGCATAGAGTGTGAAAACTGAGTTTCCTTGAGAGCTGCTTGGAAGCCTGATGGTGTGTGAAGTTAGTGAGCCAAATGGAGTTGTTCTCCCACAAGAACCCCTCGGCTGATCCTTCTTCAATATGCCCTTCACCAACATGCAGTGTTTCCTTGATTGAATTAGCTCTCACACCAGTATTTGCGTCTAGAGCCTTTGCATTGAGGGCTATCTGAAAACGGCTGTGGCGCTGAAGTTGCCTGTGAATGTGGAGTTGGTGGCATGTGAAACCCGCATGTGGAGCATTCGTTTGTGTGGGATGCTCTACCAGGTTCATTCCTAGATAATGCACTCAAAGGGCACTAAGCATAGAGTGTGAAAACTGAGTTTCCTTGAGAGCTGCTTGGAAGCCTGATGGTGTGTGAAGTTTGTGAGCCAAATGGAGTTGTTCTCCCACAAGAACCACTTGGTTGATCCTTCTTCAATATGCCCTTCACCAACATGCAGTGTTTCCTTGATTGAATTAGCTCTCACACCAATATTTGCGTCTAGAGCCTTTGCATTGAGGGCTATCTGAAAACGACTGTGGAGCTGAAGTTGCCTGTGGATGTGGAGTTGGTGGCATGTGAAACCCGCATGTGGAGCATTCGTTTGTGTGGGATGCTCACCAAGCTTCATTTCAGTCCTAGGCACTCAAAGGGCACTAAGCATAGAGTGTGAAAACTGAGTTTCCTTGAGAGCTGCTTGGAAGCCTGATGGTGTGTGAAGTTAGTGAGCCAAATGGAGTTGTTCTCCCACAAGAACCACTTGGTTGATCCTTCTTCAATATGCCCTTCACCAACATGCAGTGTTTCCTTGATTGAATTAGCTCTCACACCAGTATTTGCGTCTAGAGCCTTTGCATTGAGGGCTATCTGATAAAGGCTGTGGCGCTGAAGTTGCCTGTGAATGTGGAGTTGGTGGCATGTGAAACCTTCATGTGGAGCATTCGTTTGTGTGGGATGCTCTACCAGGTTCATTCCTAGATAATGCACTCAAAGGGCACTAAGCATAGAGTGTGAAAACTGAGTTTCCTTGAGAGCTGCTTGGAAGCCTGATGGTGTGTGAAGTTAGTGAGCCAAATGGAGTTGTTCTCCCACAAGAACCACTCGGCTGATCCTGCTTCAATATGCCCTTCACCAACATGCAGTGTTTCCTTGATTGAATTAGCTCTCACACCAGTATTTGCGTCTAGAGCCTTTGCATTGAGGGCTATCTGAAAACGGGTGTGGCGCAGAAGTTGCCTGTGAATGTGGAGTTGGTGGCATGTGAAACCCGCATGTCGAGCATTCGTTTGTGTGGGATGCTCACCAAGTTGTATTTCAGTCCTAGGCACTCAAAGGACACTAAGCATAGAGTGTGAAAACTGAGTTTCCTTGAGAGCTGCTTGGAAGCCTGATGGTGTGTGAAGTTAGTGAGCCAAATGGAGTTGTTCTCCCACAAGAACCACTCAGCTGATCCTTCTTCAATATGCCCTTCACCAACATGCAGTGTTTCCTTGATTGAATTAGTTCTCACACCAGTATTTGCGTCTAGAGCCTTTGCATTGAGGGCTATCTGAAAACGGGTGTGGCGCAGAAGTTGCCTGTGAATGTGGAGTTGGTGGCATGTGAAACCCGCATGTCGAGCATTCGTTTGTGTGGGATGCTCACCAAGCTGTATTTCAGTCCTAGGCACTCAAAGGACACTAAGCATAGAGTGTGAAAACTGAGTTTCCTTGAGAGCTGCTTGGAAGCCTGATGGTGTGTGAAGTTAGTGACCCAGATGGAGTTGTTCTCCCACAAGAACCACTCGGCTGATCCTTTTTCAATATGCCCTTCATCAACATGCAGTGTTTCCTTGATTGAATTAGCTCTCACACCAATATTTGCGTCTACAGCCTTGCATTGAGGGCTATCTGAAAACGGCTGCGGCGCTGAAGTTGCCTGTGAATGTGGAGTTGGTGGCATGTGAAACCCGCATGAGGAGCCTTGGTTTCTGTGGGATGCGCACCAAGCTTCATTTCAGTCCTAGGCACTCAAAGGGCACTAAGCATAGAGTGTGAAAACTGAGTTTCCTTGAGAGCTGCTTGGAAGCCTGATGGTGTGTGAAGTTAGTGAGCCAAATGGAGTTGTTCTCCCACAAGAACCACTCGGCTGATCCTTCTTCAATATGCCCTTCACCAACATGCAGTGTTTCCTTGATTGAATTAGCTCTCACACCAGTATTTGCGTCTTAAGCCTTTGCATTGAGGGCTATCTGAAAACGGCTGTGGCGCTGAAGTTGCCTGTGAATGTGGAGTTGGTGGCATGTGAAACCCGCATGTGGAGCATTCGTTTGTGTGGGATGCTCTACCAGGTTGATTCCTAGATAATGCACTCAAAGGGCACTAAGCAAAGAGTGTGAAAACTGAGTTTCCTTGAGAGCTGCTTGGAAGCCTGATGGTGTGTGAAGTTAGTGAGCCAAATGGAGTTGTTCTCCCACAAGAACCACTCGGCTGATCCTTCTTCAATATGCCCTTCACCAACATGCAGTGTTTCCTTGATTGAATTAGCTCTCACACCAGTATTTGCGTCTAGAGCCTTTGCATTGAGGGCTATCTGAAAAAGGCTGTGGCGCTGAAGTTGCCTGTGAATGTGGAGTTGGTGGCATGTGAAACCCGCATGTGGAGCATTCGTTTGTGTGGGATGCTCTACCAGGTTCATTCCTAGATAATGCACTCAAAGGGCACTAAGCATAGAGTGTGAAAACTGAGTTTCCTTGAGAGCTGCTTGGAACCCTGATGGTGTGTGAAGTTAGTGAGCCAAATGGAGTTGTTCTCCCACAAGAACCACTTGGTTGATCCTTCTTCAATATGCCCTTCACCAACATGCAATGTTTCCTTGATTGAATTAGCTCTCACACCAGTATTTGCGTCTAGAGCCTTTGCATTGAGGGCTATCTGAAAACGGCTGTCGCGCTGAAGTTGCCTGTGAATGTGGAGTTGGTGGCATGTGAAACCTTCATGTGGAGCATTCGTTTGTGTGGGATGCTCTACCAGGTTCATTCCTAGATAATGCACTCAAAGGGCACTAAGCATAGAGTGTGAAAACTGAGTTTCCTTGAGAGCTGCTTGGAAGCCTGATGGTGTGTGAAGTTAGTGAGCCAAATGGAGTTGTTCTCCCACAAGAACCACTCGGCTGATCCTGCTTCAATATGCCCTTCACCAACATGCAGTGTTTCCTTGATTGAATTAGTTCTCACACCAGTATTTGCGTCTAGAACCTTTGCATTGAGGGCTATCTGAAAACGGGTGTGGCGCTGAAGTTGCCTGTGAATGTGGAGTTGGTGGCATGTGAAACCCGCATGTGGAGCATTCGTTTGTGTGGGATGCTCACCAAGCTTCATTTCAGTCCTAGGCACTCAAAGGACACTAAGCATAGAGTGTGAAAACTGAGTTTCCTTGAGAGCTGCTTGGAAGCCTGATGGTGTGTGAAGTTAGTGAGCCAAATAGAGTTGTTCTCCCACAGGAACCACTCGGCTGATCCTTCTTCAATATGCCCTTCACCAACATGCAGTGTTTCCTTGATTGAATTAGCTCTCACACCAGGATTTGCGTCTAGAGCCTTTGCATTGAGGGCTATCTGAAAACGGCTGTGGCGCTGAAGTTGCCTGTGAATGTGGAGTTGGTGGCATGTGAAACCCGCATGTGGAGCATTCGTTTGTGTGGGATGCTCTACCAGGTTCATTCCTAGATAATGCACTCAAAGGTCACTAAGCATAGAGTGTGAAAACTGAGTTTCCTTGAGAGCTGCTTGGAAGCCTGATGGTGTGTGAAGTTAGTGAGTCAAATGGAGTTGTTCTCCCACAAGAACCACTTGGCTGATCCTTCTTCAATATGCCCTTCACCAACATGCAGTGTTTCCTTGATTGAATTAGCTCTCACACCAATATTTGCGTTTAGAGCCTTTGCATTGAGGGCTATCTGAAAACGGCTGTGGCGCAGAAGTTGCCTGTGAATGTGGAGTTGGTGGCATGTGAAAAACGCATGTGAAGCATTCGTTTGTGTGGGATGCTCTACCAGGTTCATTCCTAGATAATGCACTCAAAGGTCACTAAGCATAGAGTGTGAAAACTGAGTTTCCTTGAGAGCTGCTTGGAAGCCTGATGGTGTGTGAAGTTAGTGAGCCAAATGGAGTTGTTCTCCCACAAGAACTACTTGGCTGATCCCTCTTCAATATGCCCTTCACCAACATGCAGTGTTTCCTTGATTGAATTAGCTCTCACACTAATATTTGCGTCTAGAGCCTTTGCATTGAGGGCTATCTGAAAACAGCTGTGGTGCTGAAGTTTCCTGTGAATGTGGAGTTGGTGGCATGTGAAACCCGCATGTGGAGCATTCGTTTGTGTGGGATGCTCACCAAGCTTCATTTCAGTCCTAGGCACTCAAAGGGCACTAAGCATAGAGTGTGAAAACTGAGTTTCCTTGAGAGCTGCTTGGAAGCCTGATGGTGTGTGAAGTTAGTGAGCCAAATGGAGTTGTTCTCCCACAAGAACCACTCGGCTGATCCTTCTTCAATATGCCCTTCACCAACATGCAGTGTTTCCTTGATTGAATTAGCTCTCACACCAGTATTTGCGTCTTAAGCCTTTGCATTGAGGGCTATCTGAAAACGGCTGTGGCGCTGAAGTTGCCTGTGAATGTGGAGTTGGTGGCATGTGAAACCCGCATGTGGAGCATTCGTTTGTGTGGGATGCTCTACCAGGTTGATTCCTAGATAATGCACTCAAAGGGCACTAAGCAAAGAGTGTGAAAACTGAGTTTCCTTGAGAGCTGCTTGGAAGCCTGATGGTGTGTGAAGTTAGTGAGCCAAATGGAGTTGTTCTCCCACAAGAACCACTCGGCTGATCCTTCTTCAATATGCCCTTCACCAACATGCAGTGTTTCCTTGATTGAATTAGCTCTCACACCAGTATTTGCGTCTAGAGCCTTTGCATTGAGGGCTATCTGAAAAAGGCTGTGGCGCTGAAGTTGCCTGTGAATGTGGAGTTGGTGGCATGTGAAACCCGCATGTGGAGCATTCGTTTGTGTGGGATGCTCTACCAGGTTCATTCCTAGATAATGCACTCAAAGGGCACTAAGCATAGAGTGTGAAAACTGAGTTTCCTTGAGAGCTGCTTGGAAGCCTGATGGTGTGTGAAGTTAGTGAGCCAAATGGAGTTGTTCTCCCACAAGAACCACTTGGTTGATTCTTCTTCAATATGCCCTTCACCAACATGCAATGTTTCCTTGATTGAATTAGCTCTCACACCAGTATTTGCGTCTAGAGCCTTTGCATTGAGGGCTATCTGAAAACGGCTGTCGCGCTGAAGTTGCCTGTGAATGTGGAGTTGGTGGCATGTGAAACCTTCATGTGGAGCATTCGTTTGTGTGGGATGCTCTACCAGGTTCATTCCTAGATAATGCACTCAAAGGGCACTAAGCATAGAGTGTGAAAACTGAGTTTCCTTGAGAGCTGCTTGGAAGCCTGATGGTGTGTGAAGTTAGTGAGCCAAATGGAGTTGTTCTCCCACAAGAACCACTCGGCTGATCCTGCTTCAATATGCCCTTCACCAACATGCAGTGTTTCCTTGATTGAATTAGTTCTCACACCAGTATTTGCGTCTAGAACCTTTGCATTGAGGGCTATCTGAAAACGGGTGTGGCGCTGAAGTTGCCTGTGAATGTGGAGTTGGTGGCATGTGAAACCCGCATGTGGAGCATTCGTTTGTGTGGGATGCTCACCAAGCTTCATTTCAGTCCTAGGCACTCAAAGGACACTAAGCATAGAGTGTGAAAACTGAGTTTCCTTGAGAGCTGCTTGGAAGCCTGATGGTGTGTGAAGTTAGTGAGCCAAATAGAGTTGTTCTCCCACAGGAACCACTCGGCTGATCCTTCTTCAATATGCCCTTCACCAACATGCAGTGTTTCCTTGATTGAATTAGCTCTCACACCAGGATTTGCGTCTAGAGCCTTTGCATTGAGGGCTATCTGAAAACGGCTGTGGCGCTGAAGTTGCCTGTGAATGTGGAGTTGGTGGCATGTGAAACCCGCATGTGGAGCATTCGTTTGTGTGGGATGCTCTACCAGGTTCATTCCTAGATAATGCACTCAAAGGGCACTAAGCATAGAGTGTGAAAACTGAGTTTCCTTGAGAGCTGCTTGGAAGCCTGATGGTGTGTGAAGTTAGTGAGTCAAATGGAGTTGTTCTCCCACAAGAACCACTTGGCTGATCCTTCTTCAATATGCCCTTCACCAACATGCAGTGTTTCCTTGATTGAATTAGCTCTCACACCATATTTGCGTTTAGAGCCTTTGCATTGAGGGCTATCTGAAAACGGCTGTGGCGCTGAAGTTGCCTGTGAATGTGGAGTTGGTGGCATGTGAAAAACGCATGTGAAGCATTCGTTTGTGTGGGATGCTCTACCAGGTTCATTCCTAGATAATGCACTCAAAGGTCACTAAGCATAGAGTGTGAAAACTGAGTTTCCTTGAGAGCTGCTTGGAAGCCTGATGGTGTGTGAAGTTAGTGAGCCAAATGGAGTTGTTCTCCCACAAGAACTACTTGGCAGATCCCTCTTCAATATGCCCTTCACCAACATGCAGTGTTTCCTTGATTGAATTAGCTCTCACACTAATATTTGCGTCTAGAGCCTTTGCATTGAGGGCTATCTGAAAACAGCTGTGGTGCTGAAGTTTCCTGTGAATGTGGAGTTGGTGGCATGTGAAACCCGCATGTGGAGCATTCGTTTGTGTGGGATGCTCATCAAGCTTCATTTCAGTCCTAGGCACTCAAAGGGCACTAAGCATAGAGTGTGAAAACTGAGTTTCCTTGAGAGCTGCTTGGAAGCCTGATGGTGTGTGAAGTTAGTGAGCCAAATGGAGTTGTTCTCCCACAAGAACCACTCGGCTGATCCTTCTTCAATATGCCCTTCACCAACATGCAGTGTTTCCTTGATTGAATTAGTTCTCACACCAGTATTTGCGTCTAGAGCCTTTGCATTGAGGGCTATCTGAAAACGGGTGTGGCGCTGAAGTTGCCTGTGAATGTGGAGTTGGTGGCATGTGAAACCCGCATGTGGAGCATTCGTTTGTGTGGGATGCTCTACCAGGTTCATTCCTAGAGAATGCACTCAAAGGGCACTAAGCCTAGAGTGTGAAAACTGAGTTTCCTTGAGAGCTGCTTGGAAGCCTGATGGAATGGTGTGTGAATTTAGTGAGCCAAATGGAGTTGTTCTCCCACAAGAACCACTTGGCTGATCCTTCTTCAATATGCCCTTCACCAACATGCAGTGTTTCTTGATTGAATTAGCTCTCACACCAATATTTGCGTCTAGAGCCTTTGCATTGAGGGCTATCTGAAAACGGCTGTGGCGCTGAAGTTGCCTGCAAATGTGGAGTTGGTGGCATGTGAAACCCGCATGTGGAGCATTCGTTTGTGTGGGATGCTCACCAAGCTTCATTTCAGTCCTAGGCACTCAAAGGGCACTAAGCATAGAGTGTGAAAACTGAGTTTCCTTGAGAGCTGCTTGGAAGCCTGATGGTGTGTGAAGTTAGTGAGCCAAATGGAGTTGTTCTCCCACAAGAACCACTCGGCTGATCCTTCTTCAATATGCCCTTCACCAACATGCAGTGTTTCCTTGATTGAATTAGCTCTCACACCAGATTTGCGTCTAGAGCCTTTGCATTGAGGGCTTTCTGAAAACGGCTGTGGCGCTGAAGTTGCCTGTGAATGTGGAGTTGGTGGCATGTGAAACCCGCATGTGGAGCATTCGTTTGTGTGGGATGCTCTACCAGGTTCATTCCTATATAATGCACTCAAAGGGTACTAAGCATAGAGTGTGAAAACTGAGTTTCCTTGAGAGCTGCTTGGAAGCCTGATGGTGTGTGAAGTTAGTGAGCCAAATGGAGTTGTTCTCCCACAAGAACCACTTGGCTGATCCTTCTTCAATATGCCCTTCACCAACATGCAGTGTTTCCTTGATTGAATTAGCTCTCACACCAATATTTGTGTCTCGAGCCTTTGCATTGAGGGCTATCTGAAAACGGCTGTGGCGCTGAAGTCGCCTGAGAATGTGGAGTTGGTGGCATGTGAAACCCGCATGTGGAGCATTCGTTTGTGTGGGATGCTCACCAAGCTTCATTTCAGTCCTAGGCACTCAAAGGACACTAAGCATAGAGTGTGAAAACTGAGTTTCCTTGAGAGCTGCTTGGAAGCCTGATGGTGTGTGAAGTTAGTGAGCCAAATGGAGTTGTTCTCTCCACAGGAACCACTCGGCTGATCCTTCTTCAATATGCCCTTCACCAACATGCAGTGTTTCCTTGATTGAATTAGCTCTCACACCAATATTTGCGTCTAAAGCCTTTGCATTGAGGGCTATCTGAAAACGGCTGTGGCGCTGAGTTGCCTGTGAATGTGGAGTTGGTGGCATGTGAAACCCGCTTGTGGAGCATTCGTTTGTGTGGGATGCTCTACCAGGTTCAGTCCTAGATAATGCACTCAAAGGACACTAAGCATAGAGTGTGTGAAAACTGAGTTTCCTTGAGAGCTGCTTGGAAGCCTGATGGTGTGTGAAGTTAGTGAGCCAAATGGAGTTGTTCTCCACGAAGAACCACTTGGCTGATCCTTCTTCAATATGCCCTTCACCAACATGCAGTGTTTCCTTGATTGAATTAGTTCTCACACCAATATTTGCGTCTAGAGCCTTTGCATTGAGGGCTATCTGAAAACGGCTGTGGCGCTGAAGTTGCCTGTGAATGTGGAGTTGGTGGCATGTGAAAAACGCATGTGGAGCATTCGTTTGTGTGGGATGCTCTACCAGTTTCATTCCTAGATAATGCACTCAAAGGGCACTAATCATAGAGTGGTGAAAACTGAGTTTCCTTGAGAGCTGCTTGGAAGCCTGATGATGTGTGAAGTTAGTGAGCCAAATGGAGTTGTTCTCCCACAAGAACTACTTGGCTGATCCCTCTTCAATATGCCCTTCACCAACATGAAGTGTTTCCTTGATTGAATTAGTTCTCACACTAATATTTGCGTCTAGAGCCTTTGCATTGAGGGCTATCTGAAAACAGCTGTGGTGCTGAAGTTGCCTGTGAATGTGGAGTTGGTGGCATGTGAAACCCGCATGTGGAGCATTCGTTTGTGTGGGATGCTCACCAAGCTTCATTTCAGTCCTAAGCACTCAAAGGGCACTAAGCATAGAGTGTGAAAACTGAGTTTCCTTGAGAGCTGCTTGGAAGCCTGATGGTGTGTGAAGTTAGTGAGCCAAATGGAGTTGTTCTCCCACAAGAACTACTTGGCTGATCCTTCTTTAATATGCCCTTCACCAACATGCAGTGTTTCCTTGATTGAATTAGTTCTCACACCAGTATTTGCGTCTAGAGCCTTTGCATTGAGGGCTATCTGAAAACGGGTGTGGCGCTGAAGTTGCCTGTGAATGTGGAGTTGGTGGCATGTGAAACCCGCATGTGGAGCATTCGTTTGTGTGGGATGCTCACCAAGCTTCATTTCAGTCCTAGGCACTCAAAGGGCACTAAGCATAGAGTGTGAAAACTGAGTTTCCTTGAGAGCTGCTTGGAAGCCTGATGGTGTGTGAAGTTAGTGAGCCAAATGGAGTTGTTCTCCCACAGGAACCACTCGGCTGATCCTTCTTCAATATGCCCTTCACCAACATGCAGTGTTTCCTTGATTGAATTAGCTCTCACACCAGGATTTGCGTCTAGAGCCTTTGCATTGAGGGCTATCTGAAAACGGGCTGTGGCGCTGAAGTTGCCTGTGAATGTGGAGTTGGTGGCATGTGAAACCCGCATGTGGAGCATTCGTTTGTGTGGGATGCTCTACCAGGTTCATTCCTAGATAATGCACTCAAAGGGCACTAAGCATAGAGTGTGAAAACTGAGTTTCCTTGAGAGCTGCTTGGAAGCCTGATGGTGTGTGAAGTTAGTGAGCCAAATGGAGTTGTTCTCCCACAAGAACCACTTGGCTGATCCTTCTTCAATATGCCCTTCACCAACATGCAGTGTTTCCTTGATTGAATTAGCTCTCACACCAATATTTGTGTCTCAAGCCTTTGCATTGAGGGCTATCTGAAACGGTTGTGGCGCTGAAGTTGCCTGAGAACGTGGAGTTGGTGGCATGTGAAACCCGCATGTGGAGCATTCGTTTGAATGGGATGCTCTACCAGGTTCATTCCTAAATAATGCACTCAAAGGGCACTAAGCATAGAGTGTGAAAACTGAGTTTCCTTGAGAGCTGCTTGGAAGCCTGATGGTGTGTGAAGTTAGAGAGCCAAATGGAGTTGTTCTCCCACAGGAACCACTCGGCTGATCCTTCTTCAATATGCCCTTCACCAACATGCAGTGTTTCCTTGATTGAATTAGCTCTCACACCAACATTTGCGTCTAGAGCCTTTGGCATTGAGGGCTATCTGAAAACGGGGTGTGGCGCTGAGTTGCCTGTGAATGTGGAGTTGCTGGCATGTGAAACCCGCTTGTGGAGTATTCGTTTGTGTGGGATGCTCTACCAGGTTCAGTCCTAGATAATGCACTCAAAGACACTAAGCATAGAGTGTGAAAACTGAGTTTCCTTGAGAGCTGCTTGGAAGCCTGATGATGTGTGAAGTTAGTGAGCCAAATGGAGTTGTTCTCCCACAAGAACTACTTGGCTGATCCTTCTTCAATATGCCCTTCACCAACATGCAGTGTTTCCTTGATTGAATTAGTTCTCACACCAGTATTTGCGTCTAGAGCCTTTGCATTCAGGGCTATCTGAAAACGGCTGTGGTGCTGAAGTTGCCTGTGAATGTGGAGTTGGTGGCATGTGAAACCCGCATGTGGAGCATTCGTTTGTGTGGGATGCTCACCAAGCTTCATTTCAGTCCTAGGCACTCAAAGGACACTAAGCATAGAGTGTGAAAACTGAGTTTCCTTGAGAGCTGCTTGGAAGCCTGATGGTGTGTGAAGTTAGTGAGCCAAATGGAGTTGTTCTCCCACAAGAACCACTCGGCTGATCCTTCTTCAATATGCCCTTCACCAACATGCAGTGTTTCCTTGATTGAATTAACTCTCACACCAGTATTTGCGTCTAGAGCCTTTGCATTGAGGGCTATCTGAAACGGCTGTTTCGCTGAAGTTGTCTGTGGATGTGGAGTTGGTGGCATGTGAAACCCGCATGTGGAGCATTCGCTTGTGTGGGATGCTCTACCAGGTTCATTCCTAGATAATGCACTCAAAGGGCACTAAGCATAGAGTGTGAAAACTGAGTTTCCTTGAGAGCTGCTTGGAAGCCTGATGGTTTGTGAAGTTAGTGAGCCAAATGGAGTTGTTCTCCCACAAGAACCACTCAGCTGATCCTTCTTCAATATGCCCTTCACCTACATACAGTGTTTCCTTGATTGAATTAGTTCTCACACCAGTATTTGCGTCTAGAGCCTTTGCATTGAGGGCTATCTGAAAACGGCTGTGGCGCTGAAGTTGCCTGTGAATGTGGAGTTGGTGGCATGTGAAACCCGCATGTGGAGCATTCGTTTGTGTGGGATGCTCTACCAGGTTCATTCCTAGATAATGCACTCCACCACAAGGGCACTAAGCATAGAGTGTGAAAACTGAGTTTCCTTGAGAGCTGCTTGGAAGCCTGATGGTGTGTGAAGTTAGTGAGCCAAATGGAGTTGTTCTCCCACAAGAACCACTCGGCTGATCCTTCTTCAATATGTCCTTCACCAACATGCAGTGTTTCCTTGATTGAATTAGCTCTCACACCAGTATTTGCGTCTAGAGCCTTTGCATTCAGGGCTATATGAAAACGGCTGTGGCGCTGAAGTTGCCTGTGAATGTGGAGTTGGTGGCATGTGAAACGCGCATGTGGAGCATTCGTTTGTGTGGGATGCTCTACCAGGTTCATTCCTAGATAATGCACTCAAAGGGCACTAAGCATAGAGTGTGAAAACTGAGTTTCCTTGAGAGCTGCTTGGAAGCCTGATGATGTGTGAAGTTAGTGAGCCAAACTGGAGTTGTTCTCCCACAAGAACCACTTGGCTGATCCTTCTTCAATATGCCCTTCACCAACATGCAGTGTTTCCTTGATTGAATTAGCTCTCACACCAGTATTTGCGTCTAGAGCCTTTGCATTGAGGGCTATCTGAAAACGGGTGTGGTGCTGAAGTCGCCTGAGAATGTGGAGTTGGTGGCATGTGAAACCCGCATGTGGAGCATTCGTTTGTGTGGGATGCTCTACCAGGTTCATTCCTAGATAATGCACTCAAAGGGCACTAAGCATAAGAAGTGAGTGTGAAAACTGAGTTTCCTTGAGAGCTGCTTGGAAGCCTGATGGTGTGTGAAGTTAGTGAGCCAGATGGAGTTGTTCTCCCACAAGAACCACTCGGCTGATCCTTCTTCAATATGCCCTTCACCAACATGCAGTGTTTCCTTGATTGAATTAGCTCTCACACCAATATTTGCGTCTAGAGCCTTTGCATTGAGGGCTATCTGAAAACGGCTGTGGCGCTGAAGTTGCCTGAGAATGTGGAGTTGGTGGAATGTGAAATCCGCATGTGGAACATTCGCTTGTGTCGGGATGCGCACCAAGCTTCATTTCAGTCCTAGGCACTCAAAGGGCACTAAGCATAGAGTGTGAAAACTGAGTTTCCTTGAGAGCTGCTTGGAAGCCTGATGGTGTGTGAAGTTAGTGAGCCAAATGGAGTTGTTCTCCCACAAGAACCACTTGGCTGATCCTTCTTCAATATGCCCTTCACCAACATGCAGTGTTTCCTTGATTGAATTAGTTCTCACACCAGTATTTGCGTCTAGAGCCTTTGCATTGAGGGCTATCTGAAAACGGCTGTGGTGCTGAAGTTTCCTGTGAATGTGGAGTTGGTGGCATGTGAAACCCGCATGTGGAGCATTCGTTTGTGTGGGATGCTCTACCAGGTTCATTCCTAGATAATGCACTCAAAGGGCACTAAGCATAGAGTGTGAAAACTGAGTATCCTTGAGAGCTGCTTGGAAGCCTGATGGTGTGTGAAGTTAGTGAGCCAAATGGAGTTGTTCTCCCACAAGAACCACTTGGCTGATCCTTCTTCAATACGCCCTTCACCAACATGCAGTGTTTCCTTGATTGAATTAACTCTCACACCAGTATTTGCGTCTAGAGCCTTTGCATTGAGGGCTATCTGAAAACGGCTGTTTCGCTGAAGTTGTCTGTGGATGTGGAGTTGGTGGCATGTGAAACCCGCATGTGGAGCATTCGTTTGTGTGGGATGCTCTACCAGGTTCATTCCTAGATAATGCACTCAAAGGGCACTAAGCATAGAGTGTGAAAACTGAGTTTCCTGAGAGCTGCTTGGAAGCCTGATGGTGTGTGAAGTTAGTGAGCCAGATGGAGTTGTTCTCCCACAAGAACCACTCGGCTGATCCTTCTTCAATATGCCCTTCACCAACATGCAGTGGTTTCCTTGATTGAATTAGCTCTCACACCAATATTTGCGTCTAGAGCCTTTGCATTGAGGGCTATCTGAAAACGGCTGTGGCGCTGAAGTTGCCTGAGAATGTGGAGTTGGTGGCATGTGAAATCCGCATGTGGAACATTCGGTTGTGTGGGATGCGCACCAAGCTTCATTTCAGTCCTAGGCACTCAAAGGGCACTAAGCATAGAGTGTGAAAACTGAGTTTCCTTGAGAGCTGCTTGGAAGCCTGATGGTGTGTGAAGTTAGTGAGCCAAATGGAGTTGTTCTCCCACAAGAACCACTCGGCTGATCCT
Organism: Ochotona princeps; assembly: GCF_030435755.1. NCBI lineage: Eukaryota > Metazoa > Chordata > Mammalia > Lagomorpha > Ochotonidae > Ochotona > Ochotona princeps. The sequence continues at coordinate 22,548 of NW_026698588.1, forward strand.
TCTTCAATATGCCCTTCACCAACATGCAGTGTTTCCTTGATTGAATTAGCTCTCACACCAATATTTGCGTCTAGAGCCTTTGCATTGAGGGCTATCTGAAAACGGGTGTGGTGCTGAAGTCGCCTGAGAATGTGGAGTTGGTGGCATGTGAAACCCGCATGTGGAGCATTCGTTTGTGTGGGATGCTCTACCAGGTTCATTCCTAGATAATGCACTCAAAGGGCACTAAGCATAGAGTGTGAAAACTGAGTTTCCTTGAGAGCTGCTTGGAAGCCTGATGGTGTGTGAAGTTAGTGAGCCAAATGGAGTTTTTCTCCCACAAGAACCACTCAGCTGATCCTTCTTCAATATGCCCTTCACCAACATGCAGTGTTTCCTTGATTGAATTAGCTCTCACACCAGTATTTGTGTCTAGAGCCTTTGCATTGAGGGCTATCTGAAAACGGCTGTGGCGCTGAAGTTGCCTGTGAATGTGGAGTTGGTGGCATGTGAAACCCGCATGTGGAGCATTCGTTTGTGTGGGATGCTCTACCAGGTTCATTCCTAGATAATGCACTCAAAGGGCACTAAGCATAGAGTGTGAAAACTGAGTTTCCTTGAGAGCTGCTTGGAAGCCTGATGGTGTGTGAAGTTAGTGAGCCAAATGGAGTTGTTCTCCCACAAGAACCACTCGGCTGATCCTTCTTCAATACGCCCTTCACCAACATGCAGTTTTTCCTTGATTGAATTAGCTCTCACACTAGTATTTGCGTCTAGAGCCTTTGCATTGAGGGCTATCTGAAAACGGCTGTGGCGCTGAAGTTGCCTGTGAATGTGGAGTTGGTGGCATGTGAAACCCGCATGTGGAGCATTCGTTTGTGTGGGATGCTCACCAAGCTTCATTTCAGTCCTAGGCACTCAAAGGGCACTAAGCATAGAGTGTGAAAACTGAGTTTCCTTGAGAGCTGCTTGGAAGCCTGATGGTGTGTGAAGTTAGTGAGCCAAATGGAGTTGTTCTCCCACAAGAACCACTCGGCTGATCCTTTTTCAATATGCCCTTCACCAACATGCAGTTTTTCCTTGATTGAATTAGCTCTCACACCAGTATTTGCGTCTAGAGCCTTTGCATTGAGGGCTATCTGAAAACGGCTGTGGCGCTGAAGTCGCCTGAGAATGTGGAGTTGGTGGCATGTGAAACCCGCATGTGGAGCATTCGTTTGTGTGGGATGCTCTACCAGGTTCATTCCTAGATAATGCACTCAAAGGGCACTAAGCATAGAGTGTGAAAACTGAGTTTCCTTGAGAGATGCTTGGAAGCCTGATGGTGTGTGAAGTTAGTGAGCCAAATGGAGTTGTTCTCCCACAAGAACCACTTGGCTGATCCTTCTTCAATATGCCCTTCACCAACATGCAGTGTTTCCTTGATTGAATTAGCTCTCACACCAATATTTGTGTCTAGAGCCTTTGCATTGAGGGCTATCTGAAAACGGCTGTGGCGCTGAATTTGCCTGTGAATGTGGAGTTGGTGGCATGTGAAACCCGCATGAGGAGCCTTGTTTTCTGTGGGATGCGCACCAAGCTTCATTTCAGTCCTAGGCACTCAAAGGGCACTAAGCATAGAGTGTGAAAACTGAGTTTCCTTGAGTGCTGCTTGGAAGCTTGATGGTGTGTGAAGTTAGTGAGCCAAATGAAGTTGTTCTCCCACAAGAACCACTCGGATGATCCTTCTTCAATATGCCCTTCACCAACATGCAGTGTTTCCTTGATTGAATTAGTTCTCACACCAGTATTTGCGTCTAGAGCCTTTGCATTGAGGGTTATCTGAAAACGGGTGTGGCGCTGAAGTTGCCTGTGGATGTGGAGTTGGTGGCATGTGAAACCCGCATGTGGAGCATTCGTTTGTGTGGGATGCTCTACCAGGTTCATTCCTAGATAATGCACTCAAAGGGCACTAAGCATAGAGTGTGAAAACTGAGTTTCCTTGAGAGCTGCTTGGAAGCCTGATGGTGTGTGAAATTAGAGAGCCAGATGTAGTTGTTCTCCCACAAGAACCACTCGGCTGATCCTTCTTCAATATGCCCTTCACCAACATGCAGTGTTTCCTTGATTGAATTAGCTCTCACACCAGTATTTGCGTCTAGAGCCTTTGCATTGAGGGCTATCTGAAAACGGCTGTGGGTGCTGAAGTTGCCTGTGAATGTGGAGTTGGTGGCATGTGAAACCCGCATGTGGAGCATTTCGTTTTGTGTGGGATGCTCACCAAGCTTCATTTCAGTCCTAGGCACTCAAAGGGCACTAAGCATAGAGTGTGAAAACTGAGTTTCCTTGAGAGCTGCTTGGAAGCCTGATGGTGTGTGAAGTTAGTGAGCCAAATGGAGTTGTTCTCCCACAAGAACCACTCGGCTGATCCTTCTTCAACATGCCCTTCACCAACATGCAGTGTTTCCTTGATTGAATTAGCTCTCACACCAGTATTTGCGTCTAGAGCCTTTGCATTGAGGGCTATCTGAAAACGGGTGTGGCGCTAAAGTCGCCTGAGAATGTGGAGTTGGTGGCATGTGAAACCCGCATGTGTGAGCATGTCGTTTGTGTGGGATGCTCTACCCAGGTTCATTCCTAGATAATGCACTCAAAGGGGCACTAAGCATAGAGTGTGAAAACTGAGTTTCCTGAGAGCTGCTTGGAAGCCTGATGGTGTGTGAAGTTAGTGAGCCAGATGGAGTTGTTCTCCCACAAGAACCACTCGGCTGATCCTTCTTCAATATGCCCTTCACCAACATGCAGTGTTTCCTTGATTGAATTAGCTCTCACACCAATATTTGCGTCTAGAGCCTTTGCATTGAGGGCTATCTGAAAACGGCTGTGGCGCTGAAGTTGCCTGAGAATGTGGAGTTGGTGGCATGTGAAATCCGCATGTGGAACATTCGGTTGTGTGGGATGCGCACCAAGCTTCATTTCAGTCCTAGGCACTCAAAGGGCACTAAGCATAGAGTGTGAAAACTGAGTTTCCTTGAGAGCTGCTTGGAAGCCTGATGGTGTGTGAAGTTAGTGAGCCAAATGGAGTTGTTCTCCCACAAGAACCACTCGGCTGATCCTTCTTCAATATGCCCTTCACCAACATGCAGTGTTTCCTTGATTGAATTAGCTCTCACACCAATATTTGCGTCTAGAGCCTTTGCATTGAGGGCTATCTGAAAACGGGTGTGGTGCTGAAGTCGCCTGAGAATGTGGAGTTGGTGGCATGTGAAACCCGCATGTGGAGCATTCGTTTGTGTGGGATGCTCTACCAGGTTCATTCCTAGATAATGCACTCAAAGGGCACTAAGCATAGAGTGTGAAAACTGAGTTTCCTTGAGAGCTGCTTGGAAGCCTGATGGTGTGTGAAGTTAGTGAGCCAAATGGAGTTTTTCTCCCACAAGAACCACTCAGCTGATCCTTCTTCAATATGCCCTTCACCAACATGCAGTGTTTCCTTGATTGAATTAGCTCTCACACCAATATTTGTGTCTAGAGCCTTTGCATTGAGGGCTATCTGAAAACGGCTGTGGCGCTGAATTTGCCTGTGAATGTGGAGTTGGTGGCATGTGAAACCCGCATGAGGAGCCTTGGTTTCTGTGGGATGCGCACCAAGCTTCATTTCAGTCCTAGGCACTCAAAGGGCACTAAGCATAGAGTGTGAAAACTGAGTTTCCTTGAGTGCTGCTTGGAAGCTTGATGGTGTGTGTGAAGTTAGTGAGCCAAATGAAGTTGTTCTCCCCACAAGAACCACTCGGATGATCCTTCTTTCAATATGCCCTTCACCAACATGCAGTGTTTCCTTGATTGAATTAGTTCTCACACCAGTATTTGCGTCTAGAGCCTTTGCATTGAGGGTTATCTGAAAACGGGTGTGGCGCTGAAGTTGCCTGTGGATGTGGAGTTGGTGGCATGTGAAACCCGCATGTGGAGCATTCGTTTGTGTGGGATGCTCTACCAGGTTCATTCCTAGATAATGCACTCAAAGGGCACTAAGCATAGAGTGTGAAAACTGAGTTTCCTTGAGAGCTGCTTGGAAGCCTGATGGTGTGTGAAGTTAGAGAGCCAGATGTAGTTGTTCTCCCACAAGAACCACTCGGCTGATCCTTCTTCAATATGCCCTTCACCAACATGCATTGTTTCCTTGATTGAATTAGCTCTCACACCAGTATTTGCGTCTAGAGCCTTTGCATTGAGGGCTATCTGAAAACGGCTGTGGTGCTGAAGTTGCCTGTGAATGTGGAGTTGGTGGCATGTGAAACCCGCATGTGGAGCATTCGTTTGTGTGGGATGCTCACCAAGCTTCATTTCAGTCCTAGGCACTCAAAGGGCACTAAGCATAGAGTGTGAAAACTGAGTTTCCTTGAGAGCTGCTTGGAAGCCTGATGGTGTGTGAAGTTAGTGAGCCAAATGGAGTTGTTCTCCCACAAGAACCACTCGGCTGATCCTTCTTCAACATGCCCTTCACCAACATGCAGTGTTTCCTTGATTGAATTAGCTCTCACACCAGTATTTGCGTCTAGAGCCTTTGCATTGAGGGCTATCTGAAAACGGCTGTGGCGCTGAAGTCGCCTGAGAATGTGGAGTTGGTGGCATGTGAAACCCGCATGTGGAGCATTCGTTTGTGTGGGATGCTCTAAGCCAGGTTCATTCCTAGATAATGCACTAAAAGGGCACTAAGCATAGAGTGTGAAAACTGAGTTTCCTTGAGAGATGCTTGGAAGCGTGATGGTGTGTGAAGTTTAGTGAGCCAAATGGAGTTGTTCTTCCCACAAGAACCACTTGGCTGATCCTTCTTCAATATGCCCTTCACCAACATGCAGTGTTTCCTTGATTGAATTAGCTCTCACACCAATATTTGTTTGTCTAGAGCCTTTGCATTGAGGGGCTATCTGAAAACGGCTGTGGCGCTGAAGTTGCCTGTGAATGTGGAGTTGGTGGCATGTGAAACCCGCATGTGGAGCATTTCGTTTGTGTGGGATGCTCACCAAGCTTCATTTCAGTCCTAGGCACTCAAAGGGCACTAAGCATAGAGTGTGAAAACTGAGTTTCCTTGAGTGCTGCTTGGAAGCTTGATGGTGTGTGAAGTTAGTGAGCCAAATGAAGTTGTTCTCGCCACAAGAACCACTCGGATGATCCTTCTTCAATATGCCCTTCACCAACATGCAGTGTTTCCTTGATTGAATTAGTTCTCACACCAGTATTTGCGTCTAGAGCCTTTGCATTGAGGGTTATCTGAAAACGGGTGTGGCGCTGAAGTTGCCTGTGGATGTGGAGTTGGTGGCATGTGAAACCCGCATGTGGAGCATTCGTTTGTGTGGGATGCTCTACCAGGTTCATTCCTAGATAATGCACTCAAAGGGCACTAAGCATAGAGTGTGAAAACTGAGTTTCCTTGAGAGCTGCTTGGAAGCCTGATGGTGTGTGAAGTTAGAGAGCCAGATGTAGTTGTTCTCCCACAAGAACCACTCGGCTGATCCTTCTTCAATATGCCCTTCACCAACATGCAGTGTTTCCTTGATTGAATTAGCTCTCACACCAGTATTTGCGTCTAGAGCCTTTGCATTGAGGGCTATCTGAAAACGGCTGTGGTGCTGAAGTTGCCTGTGAATGTGGAGTTGGTGGCATGTGAAACCCGCATGTGGAGCATTCGTTTGTGTGGGATGCTCACCAAGCTTCATTTCAGTCCTAGGCACTCAAAGGACACTAAGCATAGAGTGTGAAAAACTGAGTTTCCTTGAGAGCTGCTTGGAAGCCTGATGGTGTGTGAAGTTAGTGAGCCAAATGGAGTTGTTCTCCCACAAGAACCACTCGGCTGATCCTTCTTCAACATGGCCCTTCACCAACATGCAGTGTTTCCTTGATTGAATTAGCTCTCACACCAGTATTTGCGTCTAGAGCCTTTGCATTGAGGGCTATCTGAAAACGGCTGTGGCGCTAAAGTCGCCTGAGAATGTGGAGTTGGTGGCATGTGAAACCCGCATGTGGAGCATTCGTTTGTGTGGGATGCTCTACCAGGTTCATTCCTAGATAATGCACTCAAAGGGCACTAAGCATAGAGTGTGAAAACTGAGTTTTCTTGAGAGCTGCTTGGAAGCCTGATGGTGTGTGAAGTTAGTGAGCCAAATGGAGTTGTTCTCCCACAAGAACCACTTGGCTGATCCTTCTTCAATATGCCCTTCACACCAACATGCAGTGTTTCCTTGATTGAATTAGCTCTCACACCAATACTTGTGTCTAGAGCCTTTGCATTGAGGGCTATCTGAAAACGGCTGTGGCGCTGAAGTTGCCTGTGAATGTGGAGTTGGTGGCATGTGAAACCCGCATGAGGAGCCTTGGTTTCTGTGGGATACGCACCAAGCTTCATTTCAGTCCTAGGCACTCAAAGGGCACTAAGCATAGAGTGTGAAAACTGAGTTTCCTTGAGAGCTGCTTGGAAGCCTGATGGTGTGTGAAGTTAGTGAGCCAAATAGAGTTGTTCTCCCACAAGAACCACTCGGCTGATCCTTCTTCAATATGCCCTTCACCAACATGCAGTGTTTCCTTGATTGAATTAGCTCTCACACCAGTATTTGCGTCTAGAGCCTTTGCATTGAGGGCTATCTGAAAACGGCTGTGGCGCTGAAGTTGCCTGTGAATGTGGAGTTGGTGGTATGTGAAACCCGCATGTGGAGCATTCGTTTGTGTGGGATGCTCACCAAGCTTCATTTCAGTCCTAGGCCACTCAAAGGGCACTAAGCATAGAGTGTGAAAACTGAGTTTCCTTGAGAGCTGCTTGGAAGCCTGATGGTGTGTGAAGTTAGTGAGCCAAATGGAGTTCGTTCTCCCACAAGAACCACTCTCGGCTGATCCTTCTTCAATATGCCCTTCACCAACATGCAGTGTTTCCTTGATTGAATTAGCTCTCACACCAGTATTTGCGTCTAGAGCCTTTGCATTGAGGGCTATCTGAAAACGGCTGTGGCGCTGAAGTTGCCTGTGAATGTGGAGTTGGTGGCATGTGAAACCCGCATGTGGAGCATTCGTTTGTGTGGGATGCTCACCAAGCTTCATTTCAGTCCTAGGCACTCAAAGGGCACTAAGCATAGAGTGTGAAAACTGAGTTTCCTTGAGAGCTGCTTGGAAGCCTGATGGTGTGTGAAGTTAGTGAGCCAATGGAGTTGTTCTCCCCACAAGAACCACTCGGCTGATCCTTCTTCAATATGCCCTTCACCAACATGCAGTGTTTCCTTGATTGAATTAGCTCTCACACCAATATTTGCGTCTAGAGCCTTTGCATTGAGGGCTATCTGAAAACGGCTGTGGCGCTGAAGTTGCCTGTGAATGTGGAGTTGGTGGCATGGTGAAACCCGCATGTGGAGCATGTCGTTTGTGTGGGATGCTCTAGACCAGGTTCATTCCTAGATAATGCACTCAAAGGGGCACTAAGCATAGAGTGTGAAAACTGAGTTTCCTTGAGAGCTGCTTGGAAGCCTGATGGTGTGTGAAGTTAGTGAGCCAAATGGAGTTGTTCTCGCCACAAGAACCACTTGGCTGATCCTTCTTCAATATGCCCTTCACCAACATGCAGTGTTTCCTTGATTGAATTAGCTCTCACACCAATATTTGCGTCTAGAGCCTTTTCATTGAGGGCTATCTGAAAACGGCTGTGGCGATGAAGTTGCCTGAGAATGTGGAGTTGGTGGCATGTGAAACCCGCATGTGGAGCATTCGTTTGTGTGGGATGCTCACCAAGCTTCATTTCAGTCCTAGGCACTCAAAGGGAACTAAGCATAGAGTGTGAAAACTGAGTTTCCTTGAGAGCTGCTTGGAAGCCTGATGGTGTGTGAAGTTAGTGAGCCAAATGGAGTTGTTCTCCCACAAGAACCACTTGGCTGATCCTTCTTCAATATGCCCTTCACCAACATGCAGTGTTTCCTTGATTGAATTAGCTCTCACACCAGTATTTGCGTCTAGAGCCTTTGCATTGAGGGCTATCTGAAAACCGGCTGTGGCGCTGAAGTTGCCTGAGAATGTGGAGTTGGTGGCATGTGAAACCCGCATGAGGAGCCTTGGTTTCTGTGGGATGCTCTACCAGGTTGATTCCTAGATAATGCACTCAAAGGGCACTAAGCATAGAGTGTGAAAACTGAGTTTCCTTGAGAGCTGCTTGGAAGCCTGATGGTGTGTGAAGTTAGTGAGCCAAATGGAGTTGTTCTCCCACAAGAACCACTCGGCTGATCCTTCTTCAATATGCCCTTCACCAACATGCAGTGTTTCCTTGATTGAATTAGCTCTCACACCAATATTTGTGTCTAGAGCCTTTGCATTGAGGGCTATCTGAAAACGGCTGTGGTGCTGAAGTTGCCTGTGAATGTGGAGTTGGTGGCATGTGAAACCCGCATGTGGAGCATTCGTTTGTGTGGGATGCTCACCAAGCTTCATTTCAGTCCTAGGCACTCAAAGGGCACTAAGCATAGAGTGTGAAAACTGAGTTTCCTTGAGTGCTGCTTGGAAGCTTGATGGTGTGTGAAGTTAGTGAGCCAAATGAAGTTGTTCTCCCACAAGAACCACTCGGATGATCCTTCTTCAATATGCCCTTCACCAACATGCAGTGTTTCCTTGATTGAATTAGCTCTCACACCAGTATTTGCGTCTAGAGCCTTTGCATTGAGGGTTATCTGAAAACGGCTGTGGCGCTGAAGTTGCCTGTGGATGTGGAGTTGGTGGCATGTGAAACCCGCATGTGGAGCATTCGTTTGTGTGGGATGCTCTACCAGGGTTCATTCCTAGATAATGCACTCAAAGGGCACTAAGCATAGAGTGTGAAAACTGGAGTTTCCTTGAGAGCTGCTTGGAAGCCTGATGGTGTGTGAAGTTAGAAAGCCAGATGTAGTTGTTCTCCCACAAGAACCACGACTCGGCTGATCCTTCTTCAATATGCCCTTCACCAACATGCAGTGTTTCCTTGATTGAATTAGCTCTCACACCAGTATTTGGCGTCTAGAGCCTTTGCATTGAGGGCTATCTGAAAACGGCTGTGGTGCTGAAGTTGCCTGTGAATGTGGAGTTGGTGGCATGTGAAACCCGCATGTGGAGCATTCGTTTGTGTGGGATGCTCACCAAGCTTCATTTCAGTCCTAGGCACTCAAAGGACACTAAGCATAGAGTGTGAAAACTGAGTTTCCTTGAGAGCTGCTTGGAAGCCTGATGGTGTGTGAAGTTAGTGAGCCAAATGGAGTTGTTCTCCCACAAGAACCACTCGGCTGATCCTTCTTCAACATGCCCTTCACCAACATGCAGTGTTTCCTTGATTGAATTAGCTCTCACACCAGTATTTGCGTCTAGAGCCTTTGCATTGAGGGCTATCTGAAAACGGGTGTGGCGCTAAAGTCGCCTGAGAATGTGGAGTTGGTGGCATGTGAAACCCGCATGTGGAGCATTCGTTTGTGTGGGATGCTCTTACCAGGTTCATTCCTAGATAATGCACTCAAAGGGCACTAAGCATAGAGTGTGAAAAACTGAGTTTTCTTGAGAGCTGCTTGGAAGCCTGATGGTGTGTGAAGTTAGTGAGCCAAATGGAGTTGTTCTCCCACAAGAACCACTTGGCTGATCCTTCTTCAATATGCCCTTC
>NW_026698589.1:0-59694 GCF_030435755.1 Ochotona princeps
TCAAGCAGCTCTCAAGGAAACTCAGTTTTCACACTCTATGCTTAGTGCCCTTTGAGTGCATTATCTAGGAATGAACCTGGTAGAGCATCCCACACAAACGAATGATCCACATGCGGGTTTCACATGCCACCAACTCCACATTCACAGGCAACTTCAGCGCCACAGCCGTTTTCAGATAGCCCTCAATGCAAAGGCTCTAGACGCAAATATTGGTGTGAGAGCTAATTCAATCAAGGAAACACTGCATGTTGGTGAAGGGCATATTGAAGAAGGATCAGCCGAGTGGTTCTTGTGGGAGAACAACTCCATTTGGCTCACTAACTTCACACACCATCAGGCTTCCAAGCAGCTCTCAAGGAAACTCAGTTTTCACACTCTATGCTTAGTGCCCTTTGAGTGCATTATCTAGGAATGAACCTGGTAGAGCATCCCACACAAACGAATGATCCACATGCGGGTTTCACATGCCACCAACTCCACATTCACAGGCAACTTCAGCGCCACAGCCGTTTTCAGATAGCCCTCAATGCAAAGGCTCTAGACGCAAATATTGGTGTGAGAGCTAATTCAATCAAGGAAACACTGCATGTTGGTGAAGGGCATATTGAAGAAGGATCAGCCGAGTGGTTCTTGTGGGAGAACAACTCCATTTGGCTCACTAACTTCACACACCATCAGGCTTCCAAGCAGCTCTCAAGGAAACTCAGTTTTCACACTCTATGCTTAGTGCCCTTTGAGTGCATTATCAAGGAATGAACCTGGTAGAGCATCCCACACAAACGAATGCTCCACATGCGGGTTTCACATGCCACCAACTCCACATTCACAGGCAACTTCAGCGCCACAGCCGTTTTCAGATAGCCCTCAATGCAAAGGCTCTAGACGCAAATATTGGTGTGAGAGCTAATTCAATCAAGGAAACACTGCATGTTGGTGAAGGGCATATTGAAGAAGGATCAGCCGAGTGGTTCTTGTGGGAGAACAACTCCATTTGGCTCACTAACTTCACACGCCATCAGGCTTCCAAGCAGCTCTCAAGGAAACTCAGTTTTCACACTCTATGCTTAGTGCCCTTTGTATGGCTAGGATTGAAATCAACCTGGTAGAGCATCCCACACAAACGAATGCTCCACATGCGGGTTTCACATGCCACCAACTCCACATTCACAGGCAACTTCAGCGCCACAGCCGTTTTCAGATAGCCCTCAATGCAAAGGCTCTAGACGCAAATATTGGTGTGAGAGCTAATTCAATCAAGGAAACACTGCATGTTGGTGAAGGGCATATTGAAGAAGGATCAGCCGAGTGGTTCTTGTGGGAGAACAACTCCATTTGGCTCACTAACTTCACATGCCATCAGGCTTCCAAGCAGCTCTCAAGGAAACTCAGTTTTCACACTCTATGCTTAGTGCCCTTTGAGTGCATTATCTAGGAATGAACCTGGTAGAGCATCCCACACAAACGAATGCTCCACATGCGGGTTTCACATGCCACCAACTCCACATTCACAGGCAACTTCAGCGCCACAGCCGTTTTCAGATAGCCCTCAATGCAAAGGCTCTAGACGCAAATATTGGTGTGAGAGCTAATTCAATCAAGGAAACACTGCATGTTGGTGAAGGGCATATTGAAGAAGGATCAGCCGAGTGGTTCTTGTGGGAGAACAACTCCATTTGGATCACTAACTTCACACACCATCAGGCTTCCAAGCAGCTCTCAAGGAAACTCAGTTTTCACACTCTATGCTTAGTGCCCTTTGAATGCATTATCAAGGAATGAACCTGGTAGAGCATCCCACACAAACGAATGCTCCACATGCGGGTTTCACATGCCACCAACTCCAGATTCACAGGCAACTTCAGCGCCACAGCCGTTTTCAGATAGCCCTCAATGCAAAGGCTCTAGACGCAAATATTGGTGTGAGAGCTAATTCAATCAAGGAAACACTGCATGTTGGTGAAGGGCATATTGAAGAAGGATCAGCCGAGTGGTTCTTGTGGGAGAACAACTCCATTTGGCTCACTAACTTCACACACCATCAGGCTTCCAAGCAGCTCTCAAGGAAACTCAGTTTTCACACTCTATGCTTAGTGCCCTTTTTATGGCTAGCACTGAAATGAACCTGGTAGAGCATCCCACACAAACGAATGCTCCACATGCGGGTTTCACATGCCACCAACTCCACATTCACAGGCAACTTCAGCGCCACAGCCGTTTTCAGATAGCCCTCAATGCAAAGGCTCTAGACGCAAATATTGGTGTGAGAGCTAATTCAATCAAGGAAACACTGCATGTTGGTGAAGGGCATATTGAAGAAGGATCAGCCGAGTGGTTCTTGTGGGAGAACAACTCCATTTGGCTCACTAACTTCACACACCATCAGGCTTCCATGCAGCTCTCAAGGAAACTCAGTTTTCACACTCTATGCTTAGTGCCCTTTTTATGGCTAGCACTGAAATGAACCTGGTAGAGCATCCCACACAAACGAATGCTCCACATGCGGGTTTCACATGCCATCAACTCCACATTCACAGGCAACTTCAGCGCCACAGCCGTTTTCAGATAGCCCTCAATGCAAAGGCTCTAGACGCAAATATTGGTGTGAGAGCTAATTCAATCAAGGAAACACTGCATGTTGGTGACGGGCATACTGAAGAAGGATCAGCCGAGTGGTTCTTGTGGGAGAACAACTCCATTTGGCTCACTAACTTCACACGCCATCAGGCTTCCAAGCAGATCTCAAGGAAACTCAGTTTTCACACTCTATGCTTAGTGCCCTTTGTATGGCTAGGATTGAAATGAACCTGGTAGAGCATCCCACACAAACGAATGCTCCACATGCGGGTTTCACATGCCACCAACTCCACATTCACAGGCAACTTCAGCGCCACAGCCGTTTTCAGATAGCCCTCAATGCAAAGGCTCTAGACGCAAATATTGGTGTGAGAGCTAATTCAATCAAGGAAACACTGCATGTTGGTGAAGGGCATATTGAAGAAGGATCAGCCGAGTGGTTCTTGTGGGAGAACAACTCCATTTGGCTCACTAACTTCACACGCCATCAGGCTTCCAAGCAGCTCTCAAGGAAACTCAGTTTTCACACTCTATGCTTAGTGCCCTTTGAGTGCATTATCTAGGAATGAACCTGGTAGAGCATCCCACACAAACGAATGCTCCACATGCGGGTTTCACATGCCACCAACTCCACATTCACAGGCAACTTCAGCGCCACAGCCGTTTTCAGATAGCCCTCAATGCAAAGGCTCTAGACGCAAATATTGGTGTGAGAGCTAATTCAATCAAGGAAACACTGCATGTTGGTGAAGGGCATATTGAAGAAGGATCAGCCGAGTGGTTCTTGTGGGAGAACAACTCCATTTGGCTCACTAACTTCACACACCATCAGGCTTCCAAACAGCTCTCAAGGAAACTCAGTTTTCACACTCTATGCTTAGTGCCCTTTGAGTGCATTATCTAGGAATGAACCTGGTAGAGCATCCCACACAAACGAATGCTCCACATGCGGGTTTCACATGCCACCAACTCCACATTCACAGGCAACTTCAGCGCCACAGCCGTTTTCAGATAGCCCTCAATGCAAAGGCTCTAGACGCAAATATTGGTGTGAGAGCTAATTCAATCAAGGAAACACTGCATGTTGGTGAAGGGCATATTGAAGAAGGATCAGCCGAGTGGTTCTTGTGGGAGAACAACTCCATTTGGCTCACTAACTTCACACACCATCAGGCTTCCAAGCAGCTCTCAAGGAAACTCAGTTTTCACACTCTATGCTTAGTGCCCTTTGAGTGCATTATCTAGGAATGAACCTGGTAGAGCATCCCACACAAACGAATGATCCACATGCGGGTTTCACATGCCACCAACTCCACATTCACAGGCAACTTCAGCGCCACAGCCGTTTTCAGATAGCCCTCAATGCAAAGGCTCTAGACGCAAATATTGGTGTGAGAGCTAATTCAATCAAGGAAACACTGCATGTTGGTGAAGGGCATATTGAAGAAGGATCAGCCGAGTGGTTCTTGTGGGAGAACAACTCCATTTGGCTCACTAACTTCACACACCATCAGGCTTCCAAGCAGCTCTCAAGGAAACTCAGTTTTCACACTCTATGCTTAGTGCCCTTTGAGTGCATTATCTAGGAATGAACCTGGTAGAGCATCCCACACAAACGAATGATCCACATGCGGGTTTCACATGCCACCAACTCCACATTCACAGGCAACTTCAGCGCCACAGCCGTTTTCAGATAGCCCTCAATGCAAAGGCTCTAGACGCAAATATTGGTGTGAGAGCTAATTCAATCAAGGAAACACTGCATGTTGGTGAAGGGCATATTGAAGAAGGATCAGCCGAGTGGTTCTTGTGGGAGAACAACTCCATTTGGCTCACTAACTTCACACACCATCAGGCTTCCAAGCAGCTCTCAAGGAAACTCAGTTTTCACACTCTATGCTTAGTGCCCTTTGAGTGCATTATCAAGGAATGAACCTGGTAGAGCATCCCACACAAACGAATGCTCCACATGCGGGTTTCACATGCCACCAACTCCACATTCACAGGCAACTTCAGCGCCACAGCCGTTTTCAGATAGCCCTCAATGCAAAGGCTCTAGACGCAAATATTGGTGTGAGAGCTAATTCAATCAAGGAAACACTGCATGTTGGTGAAGGGCATATTGAAGAAGGATCAGCCGAGTGGTTCTTGTGGGAGAACAACTCCATTTGGCTCACTAACTTCACACGCCATCAGGCTTCCAAGCAGCTCTCAAGGAAACTCAGTTTTCACACTCTATGCTTAGTGCCCTTTGTATGGCTAGGATTGAAATCAACCTGGTAGAGCATCCCACACAAACGAATGCTCCACATGCGGGTTTCACATGCCACCAACTCCACATTCACAGGCAACTTCAGCGCCACAGCCGTTTTCAGATAGCCCTCAATGCAAAGGCTCTAGACGCAAATATTGGTGTGAGAGCTAATTCAATCAAGGAAACACTGCATGTTGGTGAAGGGCATATTGAAGAAGGATCAGCCGAGTGGTTCTTGTGGGAGAACAACTCCATTTGGCTCACTAACTTCACATGCCATCAGGCTTCCAAGCAGCTCTCAAGGAAACTCAGTTTTCACACTCTATGCTTAGTGCCCTTTGAGTGCATTATCTAGGAATGAACCTGGTAGAGCATCCCACACAAACGAATGCTCCACATGCGGGTTTCACATGCCACCAACTCCACATTCACAGGCAACTTCAGCGCCACAGCCGTTTTCAGATAGCCCTCAATGCAAAGGCTCTAGACGCAAATATTGGTGTGAGAGCTAATTCAATCAAGGAAACACTGCATGTTGGTGAAGGGCATATTGAAGAAGGATCAGCCGAGTGGTTCTTGTGGGAGAACAACTCCATTTGGATCACTAACTTCACACACCATCAGGCTTCCAAGCAGCTCTCAAGGAAACTCAGTTTTCACACTCTATGCTTAGTGCCCTTTGAATGCATTATCAAGGAATGAACCTGGTAGAGCATCCCACACAAACGAATGCTCCACATGCGGGTTTCACATGCCACCAACTCCACATTCACAGGCAACTTCAGCGCCACAGCCGTTTTCAGATAGCCCTCAATGCAAAGGCTCTAGACGCAAATATTGGTGTGAGAGCTAATTCAATCAAGGAAACACTGCATGTTGGTGAAGGGCATATTGAAGAAGGATCAGCCGAGTGGTTCTTGTGGGAGAACAACTCCATTTGGCTCACTAACTTCACACACCATCAGGCTTCCAAGCAGCTCTCAAGGAAACTCAGTTTTCACACTCTATGCTTAGTGCCCTTTTTATGGCTAGCACTGAAATGAACCTGGTAGAGCATCCCACACAAACGAATGCTCCACATGCGGGTTTCACATGCCACCAACTCCACATTCACAGGCAACTTCAGCGCCACAGCCGTTTTCAGATAGCCCTCAATGCAAAGGCTCTAGACGCAAATATTGGTGTGAGAGCTAATTCAATCAAGGAAACACTGCATGTTGGTGAAGGGCATATTGAAGAAGGATCAGCCGAGTGGTTCTTGTGGGAGAACAACTCCATTTGGCTCACTAACTTCACACACCATCAGGCTTCCAAGCAGCTCTCAAGGAAACTCAGTTTTCACACTCTATGCTTAGTGCCCTTTTTATGGCTAGCACTGAAATGAACCTGGTAGAGCATCCCACACAAACGAATGCTCCACATGCGGGTTTCACATGCCATCAACTCCACATTCACAGGCAACTTCAGCGCCACAGCCGTTTTCAGATAGCCCTCAATGCAAAGGCTCTAGACGCAAATATTGGTGTGAGAGCTAATTCAATCAAGGAAACACTGCATGTTGGTGACGGGCATACTGAAGAAGGATCAGCCGAGTGGTTCTTGTGGGAGAACAACTCCATTTGACTCACTAACTTCACACACCATCAGGCTTCCAAGCAGCTCTCAAGGAAACTCAGTTTTCACACTCTATGCTTAGTGCCTTTTGAGTGCATTATCTAGGAATGAACCTGGTAGAGCATCCAACAAAAACGAATGCTCCACATGCGGGTTTCACATGCCACCAACTCCACATTCACAGGCAACTTCAGCGCCACAGCCGTTTTCAGATAGCCCTCAATGCAAAGGCTCTAGACGCAAATATTGGTGTGAGAGCTAATTCAATCAAGGAAACACTGCATGTTGGTGAAGGGCATATTGAAGAAGGATCAGCCGAGTGGTTCTTGTGGGAGAACAACTCCATTTGGCTCACTAACTTCACACACCATCAGGCTTCCAAGCAGCTCTCAAGGAAACTCAGTTTTCACACTCTATGCTTAGTGCCCTTTGAGTGCATTATCTAGGAATGACCCTGGTAGAGCATCCCACACAAACGAATGCTCCACATGCGGGTTTCACATGCCACCAACTCCACATTCACAGGCAACTTCAGCGCCACAGCCGTTTTCAGATAGCCCTCAATGCAAAGGCTCTAGACGCAAATATTGGTGTGAGAGCTAATTCAATCAAGGAAACACTGCATGTTGGTGAAGGGCATATTGAAGAAAGATCAGCCGAGAGGTTCTTGTGGGAGGACAACTCCATTTGGCTCACTAACTTCACACACCATCAGGCTTCCAAGCAGCTCTCAAGGAAACTCAGTTTTCACACTCTATGCTTAGTGCCCTTTGAGTGCATTATCTAGGAATGAACCTGGTAGAGCATCCCACACAAACGAATGCTCCACATGCGGGTTTCACATGCCACCAACTCCACATTCACAGGCAACTTCAGCGCCACAGCCATTTTCAGATAGCCCTCAATGCAAAGGCTCTAGACGCAAATATTGGTGTGAGAGCTAATTCAATCAAGGAAACACTGCATGTTGGTGAAGGGCATATTGAAGAAGGATCAGCCGAGTGGTTCTTGTGGGAGAACAACTCCATTTGGCTCACTAACTTCACACACCATCAGGCTTCCAAGCAGCTCTCAAGGAAACTCAGTTTTCACACTCTATGCTTAGTGCCCTTTGTATGGCTAGGAATGAAATGAACCTGGTAGAGCATCCCACACAAACGAATGCTCCACATGCGGGTTTCACATGCCACCAACTCCACATTCACAGGCAACTTCAGCGCCACAGCCGTTTTCAGATAGCCCTCAATGCAAAGGCTCTAGACGCAAATATTGGTGTGAGAGCTAATTCAATCAAGGAAACACTGCATGTTGGTGAAGGGCATATTGAAGAAGGATCAGCCGAGTGGTTCTTGCGGGAGAACAACTCCATTTGGCTCACTAACTTCACACGCCATCAGGCTTCCAAGCAGCTCTCAAGGAAACTCAGTTTTCACACTCTCTGCTTAGTGCCCTTTGAGTGCATTATCTAGGAATGAACCTGGTAGAGCATCCCACACAAACGAATGCTCCACATGCGGGTTTCACATGCCACCAACTCCACATTCACAGGCAACTTCAGCGCCACAGCCGTTTTCAGATAGCCCTCAATGCAAAGGCTCTAGACGCAAATATTGTTGTGAGAGCTAATTCAATCAAGGAAACACTGCATGTTGGTGAAGGGCATATTGAAGAAGGATCAGCCGAGTGGTTCTTGTGGGAGAACAACTCCATTTGGATCACTAACTTCACACACCATCAGGCTTCCAAGCAGCTCTCAAGGAAACTCAGTTTTCACACTCTATGCTTAGTGCCCTTTGAATGCATTATCAAGGAATGAACCTGGTAGAGCATCCCACACAAACGAATGCTCCACATGCGGGTTTCACATGCCACCAACTCCACATTCACAGGCAACTTCAGCGCCACAGCCGTTTTCAGATAGCCCTCAATGCAAAGGCTCTAGACGCAAATATTGGTGTGAGAGCTAATTCAATCAAGGAAACACTGCATGTTGGTGAAGGGCATATTGAAGAAGGATCAGCCGAGTGGTTCTTGTGGGAGAAAAACTCCATTTGGCTCACTAACTTCACACACCATCAGGCTTCCAAGCAGCTCTCAAGGAATCTCAGTTTTCACACTCTATGCTTCGTGCCCTTTGTGTGCCTAGGACTGAAATGAAGCTTGGTCAGCATCCCACACAAACGAATGCTCCACATGCGGGTTTCACATGCCACCAACTCCACATTCACAGGCAACTTCAGCGCCACAGCCGTTTTCAGATAGCCCTCAATGCAAAGGCTCTAGACACAAATATTGGTGTGAGAGCTAATTCAATCAAGGAAACACTGCATGTTGGTGAAGGGCATATTGAAGAAGGATCAGCCGAGTGGTTCTTGTGGGAGAACAACTCCATTTGGCTCACTAACTTCACACGCCATCAGGCTTCCAAGCAGCTCTCAAGGAAACTCAGTTTTCACACTCTATGCTTAGTGCCCTTTGAGTGCATTATCTAGGAATGAACCTGGTAGAGCATCCCACACAAACGAATGCTCCACATGCGGGTTTCACATGCCACCAACTCCACATTCACAGGCAACTTCAGCGCCACAGCCGTTTTCAGATAGCCCTCAATGCAAAGGCTCTAGACGCAAATATTGGTGTGAGAGCTAATTCAATCAAGGAAACACTGCATGTTGGTGAAGGGCATATTGAAGAAGGATCAGCCGAGTGGTTCTTGTGGGAGAACAACTCCATTTGGCTCACTAACTTCACACACCATCAGGCTTCCAAGCAGCTCTCAAGGAAACTCAGTTTTCACACTCTATGCTTAGTGCCCTTTGAGTGCATTATCTAGGAATGAACCTGGTAGAGCATCCCACACAAACGAATGCTCCACATGCGGGTTTCACATGCCACCAACTCCACATTCACAGGCAACTTCAGCGCCACAGCCGTTTTCAGATAGCCCTCAATGCAAAGGCTCTAGACGCAAATATTGGTGTGAGAGCTAATTCAATCAAGGAAACACTGCATGTTGGTGAAGGGCATATTGAAGAAGGATCAGCCGAGTGGTTCTTGTGGGAGAACAACTCCATTTGGCTCACTAACTTCACACACCATCAGGCTTCCAAGCAGCTCTCAAGGAAACTCAGTTTTCACACTCTATGCTTAGTGCCCTTTGAGTGCATTATCAAGGAATGAACCTGGTAGAGCATCCCACACAAACGAATGCTCCACATGCGGGTTTCACATGCCACCAACTCCACATTCACAGGCAACTTCAGCGCCACAGCCGTTTTCAGATAGCCCTCAATGCAAAGGCTCTAGACGCAAATATTGGTGTGAGAGCTAATTCAATCAAGGAAACACTGCATGTTGGTGAAGGGCATATTGAAGAAGGATCAGCCGAGTGGTTCTTGTGGGAGAACAACTCCATTTGGCTCACTAACTTCACACGCCATCAGGCTTCCAAGCAGCTCTCAAGGAAACTCAGTTTTCACACTCTATGCTTAGTGCCCTTTGTATGGCTAGGATTGAAATCAACCTGGTAGAGCATCCCACACAAACGAATGCTCCACATGCGGGTTTCACATGCCACCAACTCCACATTCACAGGCAACTTCAGCGCCACAGCCGTTTTCAGATAGCCCTCAATGCAAAGGCTCTAGACGCAAATATTGGTGTGAGAGCTAATTCAATCAAGGAAACACTGCATGTTGGTGAAGGGCATATTGAAGAAAGATCAGCCGAGAGGTTCTTGTGGGAGGACAACTCCATTTGGCTCACTAACTTCACACACCATCAGGCTTCCAAGCAGCTCTCAAGGAAACTCAGTTTTCACACTCTATGCTTAGTGCCCTTTGAGTGCATTATCTAGGAATGAACCTGGTAGAGCATCCCACACAAACGAATGCTCCACATGCGGGTTTCACATGCCACCAACTCCACATTCACAGGCAACTTCAGCGCCACAGCCATTTTCAGATAGCCCTCAATGCAAAGGCTCTAGACGCAAATATTGGTGTGAGAGCTAATTCAATCAAGGAAACACTGCATGTTGGTGAAGGGCATATTGAAGAAGGATCAGCCGAGTGGTTCTTGTGGGAGAACAACTCCATTTGGCTCACTAACTTCACACACCATCAGGCTTCCAAGCAGCTCTCAAGGAAACTCAGTTTTCACACTCTATGCTTAGTGCCCTTTGTATGGCTAGGAATGAAATGAACCTGGTAGAGCATCCCACACAAACGAATGCTCCACATGCGGGTTTCACATGCCACCAACTCCACATTCACAGGCAACTTCAGCGCCACAGCCGTTTTCAGATAGCCCTCAATGCAAAGGCTCTAGACGCAAATATTGGTGTGAGAGCTAATTCAATCAAGGAAACACTGCATGTTGGTGAAGGGCATATTGAAGAAGGATCAGCCGAGTGGTTCTTGCGGGAGAACAACTCCATTTGGCTCACTAACTTCACACGCCATCAGGCTTCCAAGCAGCTCTCAAGGAAACTCAGTTTTCACACTCTCTGCTTAGTGCCCTTTGAGTGCATTATCTAGGAATGAACCTGGTAGAGCATCCCACACAAACGAATGCTCCACATGCGGGTTTCACATGCCACCAACTCCACATTCACAGGCAACTTCAGCGCCACAGCCGTTTTCAGATAGCCCTCAATGCAAAGGCTCTAGACGCAAATATTGGTGTGAGAGCTAATTCAATCAAGGAAACACTGCATGTTGGTGAAGGGCATATTGAAGAAGGATCAGCCGAGTGGTTCTTGTGGGAGAACAACTCCATTTGGATCACTAACTTCACACACCATCAGGCTTCCAAGCAGCTCTCAAGGAAACTCAGTTTTCACACTCTATGCTTAGTGCCCTTTGAATGCATTATCAAGGAATGAACCTGGTAGAGCATCCCACACAAATGAATGCTCCACATGCGGGTTTCACATGCCACCAACTCCACATTCACAGGCAACTTCAGCGCCACAGCCGTTTTCAGATAGCCCTCAATGCAAAGGCTCTAGACGCAAATATTGGTGTGAGAGCTAATTCAATCAAGGAAACACTGCATGTTGGTGAAGGGCATATTGAAGAAGGATCAGCCGAGTGGTTCTTGTGGGAGAAAAACTCCATTTGGCTCACTAACTTCACACACCATCAGGCTTCCAAGCAGCTCTCAAGGAATCTCAGTTTTCACACTCTATGCTTCGTGCCCTTTGTGTGCCTAGGACTGAAATGAAGCTTGGTCAGCATCCCACACAAACGAATGCTCCACATGCGGGTTTCACATGCCACCAACTCCACATTCACAGGCAACTTCAGCGCCACAGCCGTTTTCAGATAGCCCTCAATGCAAAGGCTCTAGACACAAATATTGGTGTGAGAGCTAATTCAATCAAGGAAACACTGCATGTTGGTGAAGGGCATATTGAAGAAGGATCAGCCGAGTGGTTCTTGTGGGAGAACAACTCCATTTGGCTCACTAACTTCACACGCCATCAGGCTTCCAAGCAGCTCTCAAGGAAACTCAGTTTTCATACTCTATGCTTAGTGCCCTTTGAGTGCATTATCTAGGAATGAACCTGGTAGAGCATCCCACACAAACGAATGCTCCACATGCGGGTTTCACATGCCACCAACTCCACATTCACAGGCAACTTCAGCGCCACAGCCGTTTTCAGATAGCCCTCAATGCAAAGGCTCTAGACGCAAATATTGGTGTGAGAGCTAATTCAATCAAGGAAACACTGCATGTTGGTGAAGGGCATATTGAAGAAGGATCAGCCGAGTGGTTCTTGTGGGAGAACAACTCCATTTGGCTCACTAACTTCACACACCATCAGGCTTCCAAGCAGCTCTCAAGGAAACTCAGTTTTCACACTCTATGCTTAGTGCCCTTTGAGTGCATTATCAAGGAATGAACCTGGTAGAGCATCCCACACAAACGAATGCTCCACATGCGGGTTTCACATGCCACCAACTCCACATTCACAGGCAACTTCAGCGCCACAGCCGTTTTCAGATAGCCCTCAATGCAAAGGCTCTAGACGCAAATATTGGTGTGAGAGCTAATTCAATCAAGGAAACACTGCATGTTGGTGAAGGGCATATTGAAGAAGGATCAGCCGAGTGGTTCTTGTGGGAGAACAACTCCATTTGGCTCACTAACTTCACACGCCATCAGGCTTCCAAGCAGCTCTCAAGGAAACTCAGTTTTCACACTCTATGCTTAGTGCCCTTTGTATGGCTAGGATTGAAATCAACCTGGTAGAGCATCCCACACAAACGAATGCTCCACATGCGGGTTTCACATGCCACCAACTCCACATTCACAGGCAACTTCAGCGCCACAGCCGTTTTCAGATAGCCCTCAATGCAAAGGCTCTAGACGCAAATATTGGTGTGAGAGCTAATTCAATCAAGGAAACACTGCATGTTGGTGAAGGGCATATTGAAGAAGGATCAGCCGAGTGGTTCTTGTGGGAGAACAACTCCATTTGGCTCACTAACTTCACATGCCATCAGGCTTCCAAGCAGCTCTCAAGGAAACTCAGTTTTCACACTCTATGCTTAGTGCCCTTTGAGTGCATTATCTAGGAATGAACCTGGTAGAGCATCCCACACAAACGAATGCTCCACATGCGGGTTTCACATGCCACCAACTCCACATTCACAGGCAACTTCAGCGCCACAGCCGTTTTCAGATAGCCCTCAATGCAAAGGCTCTAGACGCAAATATTGGTGTGAGAGCTAATTCAATCAAGGAAACACTGCATGTTGGTGAAGGGCATATTGAAGAAGGATCAGCCGAGTGGTTCTTGTGGGAGAACAACTCCATTTGGATCACTAACTTCACACACCATCAGGCTTCCAAGCAGCTCTCAAGGAAACTCAGTTTTCACACTCTATGCTTAGTGCCCTTTGAATGCATTATCAAGGAATGAACCTGGTAGAGCATCCCACACAAACGAATGCTCCACATGCGGGTTTCACATGCCACCAACTCCAGATTCACAGGCAACTTCAGCGCCACAGCCGTTTTCAGATAGCCCTCAATGCAAAGGCTCTAGACGCAAATATTGGTGTGAGAGCTAATTCAATCAAGGAAACACTGCATGTTGGTGAAGGGCATATTGAAGAAGGATCAGCCGAGTGGTTCTTGTGGGAGAACAACTCCATTTGGCTCACTAACTTCACACACCATCAGGCTTCCAAGCAGCTCTCAAGGAAACTCAGTTTTCACACTCTATGCTTAGTGCCCTTTTTATGGCTAGCACTGAAATGAACCTGGTAGAGCATCCCACACAAACGAATGCTCCACATGCGGGTTTCACATGCCACCAACTCCACATTCACAGGCAACTTCAGCGCCACAGCCGTTTTCAGATAGCCCTCAATGCAAAGGCTCTAGACGCAAATATTGGTGTGAGAGCTAATTCAATCAAGGAAACACTGCATGTTGGTGAAGGGCATATTGAAGAAGGATCAGCCGAGTGGTTCTTGTGGGAGAACAACTCCATTTGGCTCACTAACTTCACACACCATCAGGCTTCCATGCAGCTCTCAAGGAAACTCAGTTTTCACACTCTATGCTTAGTGCCCTTTTTATGGCTAGCACTGAAATGAACCTGGTAGAGCATCCCACACAAACGAATGCTCCACATGCGGGTTTCACATGCCATCAACTCCACATTCACAGGCAACTTCAGCGCCACAGCCGTTTTCAGATAGCCCTCAATGCAAAGGCTCTAGACGCAAATATTGGTGTGAGAGCTAATTCAATCAAGGAAACACTGCATGTTGGTGACGGGCATACTGAAGAAGGATCAGCCGAGTGGTTCTTGTGGGAGAACAACTCCATTTGACTCACTAACTTCACACACCATCAGGCTTCCAAGCAGCTCTCAAGGAAACTCAGTTTTCACACTCTATGCTTAGTGCCTTTTGAGTGCATTATCTAGGAATGAACCTGGTAGAGCATCCAACACAAACGAATGCTCCACATGCGGGTTTCACATGCCACCAACTCCACATTCACAGGCAACTTCAGCGCCACAGCCGTTTTCAGATAGCCCTCAATGCAAAGGCTCTAGACGCAAATATTGGTGTGAGAGCTAATTCAATCAAGGAAACACTGCATGTTGGTGAAGGGCATATTGAAGAAGGATCAGCCGAGTGGTTCTTGTGGGAGAACAACTCCATTTGGCTCACTAACTTCACACACCATCAGGCTTCCAAGCAGCTCTCAAGGAAACTCAGTTTTCACACTCTATGCTTAGTGCCCTTTGAGTGCATTATCTAGGAATGACCCTGGTAGAGCATCCCACACAAACGAATGCTCCACATGCGGGTTTCACATGCCACCAACTCCACATTCACAGGCAACTTCAGCGCCACAGCCGTTTTCAGATAGCCCTCAATGCAAAGGCTCTAGACGCAAATATTGGTGTGAGAGCTAATTCAATCAAGGAAACACTGCATGTTGGTGAAGGGCATATTGAAGAAAGATCAGCCGAGAGGTTCTTGTGGGAGGACAACTCCATTTGGCTCACTAACTTCACACACCATCAGGCTTCCAAGCAGCTCTCAAGGAAACTCAGTTTTCACACTCTATGCTTAGTGCCCTTTGAGTGCATTATCTAGGAATGAACCTGGTAGAGCATCCCACACAAACGAATGCTCCACATGCGGGTTTCACATGCCACCAACTCCACATTCACAGGCAACTTCAGCGCCACAGCCATTTTCAGATAGCCCTCAATGCAAAGGCTCTAGACGCAAATATTGGTGTGAGAGCTAATTCAATCAAGGAAACACTGCATGTTGGTGAAGGGCATATTGAAGAAGGATCAGCCGAGTGGTTCTTGTGGGAGAACAACTCCATTTGGCTCACTAACTTCACACACCATCAGGCTTCCAAGCAGCTCTCAAGGAAACTCAGTTTTCACACTCTATGCTTAGTGCCCTTTGTATGGCTAGGAATGAAATGAACCTGGTAGAGCATCCCACACAAACGAATGCTCCACATGCGGGTTTCACATGCCACCAACTCCACATTCACAGGCAACTTCAGCGCCACAGCCGTTTTCAGATAGCCCTCAATGCAAAGGCTCTAGACGCAAATATTGGTGTGAGAGCTAATTCAATCAAGGAAACACTGCATGTTGGTGAAGGGCATATTGAAGAAGGATCAGCCGAGTGGTTCTTGAGGTAGAACAACTCCATTTGGCTCACTAACTTCACACGCCATCAGGCTTCCAAGCAGCTCTCAAGGAAACTCAGTTTTCACACTCTCTGCTTAGTGCCCTTTGAGTGCATTATCTAGGAATGAACCTGGTAGAGCATCCCACACAAACGAATGCTCCACATGCGGGTTTCACATGCCACCAACTCCACATTCACAGGCAACTTCAGCGCCACAGCCGTTTTCAGATAGCCCTCAATGCAAAGGCTCTAGACGCAAATATTGGTGTGAGAGCTAATTCAATCAAGGAAACACTGCATGTTGGTGAAGGGCATATTGAAGAAGGATCAGCCGAGTGGTTCTTGTGGGAGAACAACTCCATTTGGATCACTAACTTCACACACCATCAGGCTTCCAAGCAGCTCTCAAGGAAACTCAGTTTTCACACTCTATGCTTAGTGCCCTTTGAATGCATTATCAAGGAAAGAACCTGGTAGAGCATCCCACACAAACGAATGCTCCACATGCGGGTTTCACATGCCACCAACTCCACATTCACAGGCAACTTCAGCGCCACAGCCGTTTTCAGATAGCCCTCAATGCAAAGGCTCTAGACGCAAATATTGGTGTGAGAGCTAATTCAATCAAGGAAACACTGCATGTTGGTGAAGGGCATATTGAAGAAGGATCAGCCGAGTGGTTCTTGTGGGAGAAAAACTCCATTTGGCTCACTAACTTCACACACCATCAGGCTTCCAAGCAGCTCTCAAGGAAACTCAGTTTTCACACTCTATGCTTCGTGCCCTTTGTGTGCCTAGGACTGAAATGAAGCTTGGTCAGCATCCCACACAAACGAATGCTCCACATGCGGGTTTCACATGCCACCAACTCCACATTCACAGGCAACTTCAGCGCCACAGCCGTTTTCAGATAGCCCTCAATGCAAAGGCTCTAGACACAAATATTGGTGTGAGAGCTAATTCAATCAAGGAAACACTGCATGTTGGTGAAGGGCATATTGAAGAAGGATCAGCCGAGTGGTTCTTGTGGGAGAACAACTCCATTTGGCTCACTAACTTCACACACCATCAGGCTTCCAAGCAGCTCTCAAGGAAACTCAGTTTTCACACTCTATGCTTAGTGCCCTTTGAGTGCATTATCTAGGAATGAACCTGGTAGAGCTTCCCACACAAACGAATGCTCCACATGCGGGTTTCACATGCCACCAACTCCACATTCACAGGCAACTTCAGCGCCACAGCCGTTTTCAGATAGCCCTCAATGCAAAGGCTCTAGACGCAAATATTGGTGTGAGAGCTAATTCAATCAAGGAAACACTGCATGTTGGTGAAGGGCATATTGAAGAAGGATCAGCCGAGTGGTTCTTGTGGGAGAACAACTCCATTTGGCTCACTAACTTCACACACCATCAGGCTTCCAAGCAGCTCTCAAGGAAACTCAGTTTTCACACTCTATGCTTAGTGCCCTTTGAGTGCATTATCTAGGAATGAACCTGGTAGAGCATCCCACACAAACGAATGCTCCACATGCGGGTTTCACATGCCACCAACTCCACATTCACAGGCAACTTCAGCGCCACAGCCGTTTTCAGATAGCCCTCAATGCAAAGGCTCTAGACGCAAATATTGGTGTGAGAGCTAATTCAATCAAGGAAACACTGCATGTTGGTGAAGGGCATATGAAGAAAGATTAGCCGAGAGGTTCTTGTGGGAGGACAACTCCATTTGGCTCACTAACTTCACACACCATCAGGCTTCCAAGCAGCTCTCAAGGAAACTCAGTTTTCACACTCTATGCTTAGTGCCCTTTGAGTGCATTATCTAGGAATGAACCTGGTAGAGCATCCCACACAAACGAATGCTCCACATGCGGGTTTCACATGCCACCAACTCCACATTCACAGGCAACTTCAGCGCCACAGCCGTTTTCAGATAGCCCTCAATGCAAAGGCTCTAGACGCAAATATTGGTGTGAGAGCTAATTCAATCAAGGAAACACTGCATGTTGGTGAAGGGCATATTGAAGAAGGATCAGCCGAGTGGTTCTTGTGGGAGAACAACTCCATTTGGCTCACTAACTTCACACACCATCAGGCTTCCAAACAGCTCTCAAGGAAACTCAGTTTTCACACTCTATGCTTAGTGCCCTTTGTATGGCTAGGAATGAAATGAACCTGGTAGAGCATCCCACACAAACGAATGCTCCACATGCGGGTTTCACATGCCACCAACTCCACATTCACAGGCAACTTCAGCGCCACAGCCGTTTTCAGATAGCCCTCAATGCAAAGGCTCTAGACGCAAATATTGGTGTGAGAGCTAATTCAATCAAGGAAACACTGCATGTTGGTGAAGGGCATATTGAAGAAGGATCAGCCGAGTGGTTCTTGCGGGAGAACAACTCCATTTGGCTCACTAACTTCACACGCCATCAGGCTTCCAAGCAGCTCTCAAGGAAACTCAGTTTTCACACTCTATGCTTAGTGCCCTTTGAGTGCATTATCTAGGAATGAACCTGGTAGAGCATCCCACACAAACGAATGCTCCACATGCGGGTTTCACATGCCACCAACTCCACATTCACAGGCAACTTCAGCGCCACAGCCGTTTTCAGATAGCCCTCAATGCAAAGGCTCTAGACGCAAATATTGGTGTGAGAGCTAATTCAATCAAGGAAACACTGCATGTTGGTGAAGGGCATATTGAAGAAGGATCAGCCGAGTGGTTCTTGTGGGAGAACAACTCCATTTGGATCACTAACTTCACACACCATCAGGCTTCCAAGCAGCTCTCAAGGAAACTCAGTTTTCACACTCTATGCTTAGTGCCCTTTGAATGCATTATCAAGGAATGAACCTGGTAGAGCATCCCACACAAACGAATGCTCCACATGCGGGTTTCACATGCCACCAACTCCACATTCACAGGCAACTTCAGCGCCACAGCCGTTTTCAGATAGCCCTCAATGCAAAGGCTCTAGACGCAAATATTGGTGTGAGAGCTAATTCAATCAAGGAAACACTGCATGTTGGTGAAGGGCATATTGAAGAAGGATCAGCCGAGTGGTTCTTGTGGGAGAAAAACTCCATTTGGCTCACTAACTTCACACACCATCAGGCTTCCAAGCAGCTCTCAAGGAAACTCAGTTTTCACACTCTATGCTTCGTGCCCTTTGTGTGCCTAGGACTGAAATGAAGCTTGGTCAGCATCCCACACAAACGAATGCTCCACATGCGGGTTTCACATGCCACCAACTCCACATTCACAGGCAACTTCAGCGCCACAGCCGTTTTCAGATAGCCCTCAATGCAAAGGCTCTAGACGCAAATATTGGTGTGAGAGCTAATTCAATCAAGGAAAACACTGCATGTTGGTGAAGGGCATATTGAAGAAGGATCAGCCGAGTGGTTCTTGTGGGAGAACAACTCCATTTGGCTCACTAACTTCACACACCATCAGGCTTCCAAGCAGCTCTCAAGGAAACTCAGTTTTCACACTCTATGCTTAGTGCCCTTTGAGTGCATTATCTAGGAATGAACCTGGTAGAGCATCCCACACAAACGAATGCTCCACATGCGGGTTTCACATGCCACCAACTCCACATTCACAGGCAACTTCAGCGCCACAGCCGTTTTCAGATAGCCCTCAATGCAAAGGCTCTAGACGCAAATATTGGTGTGAGAGCTAATTCAATCAAGGAAACACTGCATGTTGGTGAAGGGCATATTGAAGAAAGATCAGCCGAGAGGTTCTTGTGGGAGGACAACTCCATTTGGCTCACTAACTTCACACACCATCAGGCTTCCAAGCAGCTCTCAAGGAAACTCAGTTTTCACACTCTATGCTTAGTGCCCTTTGAGTGCATTATCTAGGAATGAACCTGGTAGAGCATCCCACACAAACGAATGCTCCACATGCGGGTTTCACATGCCACCAACTCCACATTCACAGGCAACTTCAGCGCCACAGCCGTTTTCAGATAGCCCTCAATGCAAAGGCTCTAGACGCAAATATTGGTGTGAGAGCTAATTCAATCAAGGAAACACTGCATGTTGGTGAAGGGCATATTGAAGAAGGATCAGCCGAGTGGTTCTTGTGGGAGAACAACTCCATTTGGCTCACTAACTTCACACACCATCAGGCTTCCAAGCAGCTCTCAAGGAAACTCAGTTTTCACACTCTATGCT
Organism: Ochotona princeps; assembly: GCF_030435755.1. Classification (NCBI taxonomy): domain Eukaryota; kingdom Metazoa; phylum Chordata; class Mammalia; order Lagomorpha; family Ochotonidae; genus Ochotona; species Ochotona princeps. The sequence continues at coordinate 19,821 of NW_026698589.1, forward strand.
TAGTGCCCTTTGTATGGCTAGGAATGAAATGAACCTGGTAGAGCATCCCACACAAACGAATGCTCCACATGCGGGTTTCACATGCCACCAACTCCACATTCACAGGCAACTTCAGCGCCACAGCCGTTTTCAGATAGCCCTCAATGCAAAGGCTCTAGACGCAAATATTGGTGTGAGAGCTAATTCAATCAAGGAAACACTGCATGTTGGTGAAGGGCATATTGAAGAAGGATCAGCCGAGTGGTTCTTGTGGGAGAAAAACTCCATTTGGCTCACTAACTTCACACACCATCAGGCTTCCAAGCAGCTCTCAAGGAAACTCAGTTTTCACACTCTATGCTTCGTGCCCTTTGTGTGCCTAGGACTGAAATGAAGCTTGGTCAGCATCCCACACAAACGAATGCTCCACATGCGGGTTTCACATGCCACCAACTCCACATTCACAGGCAACTTCAGCGCCACAGCCGTTTTCAGATAGCCCTCAATGCAAAGGCTCTAGACGCAAATATTGGTGTGAGAGCTAATTCAATCAAGGAAACACTGCATGTTGGTGAAGGGCATATTGAAGAAGGATCAGCCGAGTGGTTCTTGTGGGAGAACAACTCCATTTGGCTCACTAACTTCACACACCATCAGGCTTCCAAGCAGCTCTCAAGGAAACTCAGTTTTCACACTCTATGCTTAGTGCCCTTTGAGTGCATTATCTAAGAATGAACCTGGTAGAGCATCCCACACAAACGAATGCTCCACATGCGGGTTTCACATGCCACCAACTCCACATTCACAGGCAACTTCAGCGCCACAGCCGTTTTCAGATAGCCCTCAATGCAAAGGCTCTAGACGCAAATATTGGTGTGAGAGCTAATTCAATCAAGGAAACACTGCATGTTGGTGAAGGGCATATTGAAGAAGGATCAGCCGAGTGGTTCTTGTGGGAGAACAACTCCATTTGGCTCACTAACTTCACACACCATCAGGCTTCCAAACAGCTCTCAAGGAAACTCAGTTTTCACACTCTATGCTTAGTGCCCTTTGAGTGCATTGTCTAGGAATGAACCTGGTAGAGCATCCCACACAAACGAATGCTCCACATGCGGGTTTCACATGCCACCAACTCCACATTCACAGGCAACTTCAGCGCCACAGCCGTTTTCAGATAGCCCTCAATGCAAAGGCTCTAGAAGCAAATATTGGTGTGAGAGCTAATTCAATCAAGGAAACACTGCATGTTGGTGAAGGGCATATTGAAGAAGGATCAGCCGAGTGGTTCTTGTGGGAGAACAACTCCATTTGGCTCACTAACTTCACACACCATCAGGCTTCCAAGCAGCTCTCAAGGAAACTCAGTTTTCACACTCTATGCTTAGTGCCCTATTTATGGCTAGCACTGAAATGAACCTGGTAGAGCATCCCACACAAACGAATGCTCCACATGCGGGTTTCACATGCCACCAACTCCACATTCACAGGCAACTTCAGCGCCACAGCCGTTTTCAGATAGCCCTCAATGCAAAGGCTCTAGACGCAAATATTGGTGTGAGAGCTAATTCAATCAAGGAAACACTGCATGTTGGTGAAGGGCATATTGAAGAAAGATCAGCCGAGTGGTTCTTGTGGGAGAACAACTCCATTTGGCTCACTAACTTCACACACCATCAGGCTTCCAAGCAGCTCTCAAGGAAACTCAGTTTTCACACTCTATGCTTCGTGCCCTTTGTGTGCCTAGGACTGAAATGAAGCTTGGTCAGCATCCCACACAAATGAATGCTCCACATGCGGGTTTCACATGCCACCAACTCCACATTCACAGGCAACTTCAGTTCCACAGCCATTTTCAGATAGCCCTCAATGCAAAGGCTCTAGACACAAATATTGTGTGAGAGCTAATTCAATCAAGGAAACATTGCATGTTGGTGAAGGGCATATTGAAGAAGGATCAGCCGAGTGGTTCTTGTGGGAGAACAACTCCATTTGGCTCACTAACTTCACACACCATCAGGCTTCCAAGCAGCTCTCAAGGAAACTCAGTTTTCACACTCTATGCTTAGTGCCTTTTGAGTGCATTATCTAGGAATGAACCTGGTAGAGCATCCCACACAAACGAATGCTCCACATGCGGGTTTCACATGCCACCAACTCCACATTCACAGGCAACTTCAGCGCCACAGCCGTTTTCAGATAGCCCTCAATGCAAAGGCTCTAGACGCAAATATTGGTGTGAGAGCTAATTCAATCAAGGAAACACTGCATGTTGGTGAAGGGCATATTGAAGAAGGATCAGCCGAGTGGTTCTTGTGGGAGAACAACTCCATTTGGCTCACTAACTTCACACACCATCAGGCTTCCAAGCAGCTCTCAAGGAAACTCAGTTTTCACACTCTATGCTTAGTGCCCTTTGAGTGCATTGTCTAGGAATGAACCTGGTAGAGCATCCCACACAAACGAATGCTCCACATGCGGGTTTCACATGCCACCAACTCCACATTCACAGGCAACTTCAGCGCCACAGCCATTTTCAGATAGCCCCCAATGCAAAGGCTCTAGACGCAAATATTGGTGTGAGAGCTAATTCAATCAAGGAAACACTGCATGTTGGTGAAGGGCATATTGAAGAAGGATCAGCCGAGTGGTTCTTGTGGGAGAACAACTCCATTTGGCTCACTAACTTCACACACCATCAGGCTTCCAAGCAGCTCTCAAGGAAACTCAGTTTTCACACTCTATGCTTAGTGCTCTTTGTGTGCCCAGGACTGAAATGAAGCTTGGTCAGCATCCCACACAAACGAATGCTCCACATGCGGGTTTCACATGCCACCAACTCCACATTCACAGGCAACTTCAGCGCCACAGCCGTTTTCAGATAGCCCTCAATGCAAAGGCTCTAGACGCAAATATTGGTGTGAGAGCTAATTCAATCAAGGAAACACTGCATGTTGGTGAAGGGCATATTGAAGAAGGATCAGCCGAGTGGTTCTTGTGGGAGAACAACTCCATTTGGCTCACTAACTTCACACACCATCAGGCTTCCAAGCAGCTCTCAAGGAAACTCAGTTTTCACACTCTATGCTTAGTGCTCTTTGTGTGCCCAGGACTGAAATGAAGCTTGGTCAGCATCCCACACAAACGAATGCTCCACATGCGGGTTTCACATGCCACCAACTCCACATTCACAGGCAACTTCAGCGCCACAGCCGTTTTCAGATAGCCCTCAATGCAAAGGCTCTAGACGCAAATATTGGTGTGAGAGCTAATTCAATCAAGGAAACACTGCATGTTGGTGAAGGGCATATTGAAGAAGGATCAGCCGAGTGGTTCTTGTGGGAGAACAACTCCATTTGGCTCACTAACTTCACACACCATCAGGCTTCCAAGCAGCTCTCAAGGAAACTCAGTTTTCACACTCTATGCTTAGTGCCCTTTGAGTGCATTATCTAGGAATGAACCTGGTAGAGCATCCCACACAAACGAATGCTCCACATGCGGGTTTCACATGCCACCAACTCCACATTCACAGGCAACTTCAGCGCCACAGCCATTTTCAGATAGCCCTCAATGCAAAGGCTCTAGACGCAAATATTGGTGTGAGAGCTAATTCAATCAAGGAAACACTGCATGTTGGTGAAGGGCATATTGAAGAAGGATCAGCCGAGTGGTTCTTGTGGGAGAACAACTCCATTTGGCTCACTAACTTCACACACCATCAGGCTTCCAAGCAGCTCTCAAGGAAACTCAGTTTTCACACTCTATGCTTAGTGCCCTTTGAGTGCATTATCTAGGAATGAACCTGGTAGAGCATCCCACACAAACGAATGCTCCACATGCGGGTTTCACATGCCACCAACTCCGCATTCACAGGCAACTTCAGCGCCACAGCCGTTTTCAGATAGCCCTCAATGCAAAGGGTCTAGACGCAAATATTGGTGTGAGAGCTAATTCAATCAAGGAAACACTGCATGTTGGTGAAGGGCATATTGAAGAAGGATCAGCCGAGTGGTTCTTGTGGGAGAACAACTCCATTTGGCTCACTAACTTCACACACCATCAGGCTTCCAAGCAGCTCTCAAGGAAACTCAGTTTTCACACTCTATGCTTAGTGCCGTTTGAGTGCCTAGGACTGAAATTAAGTTTGGTCAGCATCCCACAAAAACGAATGCTCCACATGCGGGTTTCACATGCCACCAACTCCACATTCACAGGCAACTCAGCGCCACAGCCGTTTTCAGATAGCCCTCAATGCAAAGGCTCTAGACGCAAATATTGGTGTGAGAGCTAATTCAATCAAGGAAACACTGCATGTTGGTGAAGGGCATATTGAAGAAGGATCAGCCGAGTGGTTCTTGTGGGAGAACAACTCCATTTGGCTCACTAACTTCACACACCATCAGGCTTCCAAGCAGCTCTCAAGGAAACTCAGTTTTCACACTCTATGCTTAGTGCCCTTTGAGTGCATTATCTAGGAATGAACCTGGTAGAGCATCCCACACAAACGAATGCTCCACATGCGGGTTTCACATGCCACCAACTCCACATTCACAGGCAACTTCAGCGCCACAGCCGTTTTCAGATAGCCCTCAATGCAAAGGCTCTAGACGCAAATATTGGTGTGAGAGCTAATTCAATCAAGGAAACACTGCCTGTTGGTGAAGGGCATATTGAAGAAGGATCAGCCGAGTGGTTCTTGTGGGAGAACAACTCCATTTGGCTCACTAACTTCACACACCATCAGGCTTCCAAGCAGCTCTCAAGGAAACTCAGTTTTCACACTCTATGCTTAGTGCCCTTTGAGTGCATTATCTAGGAATGAACCTGGTAGAGCATCCCACACAAACGAATGCTCCACATGCGGGTTTCACATGCCACCAACTCCACATTCACAGGCAACTTCAGCGCCACAGCCATTTTCAGATAGCCCCCAATGCAAAGGCTCTAGACGCAAATATTGGTGTGAGAGCTAATTCAATCAAGGAAACACTGCATGTTGGTGAAGGGCATATTGAAGAAGGATCAGCCGAGTGGTTCTTGTGGGAGAACAACTCCATTTGGCTCACTAACTTCACACACCATCAGGCTTCCAAGCAGCTCTCAAGGAAACTCAGTTTTAACACTCTATGCTTAGTGCCCTTTGAGTGCATTATCTAGGAATGAACCTGGTAGAGCATCCCACACAAACGAATGCTCCACATGCGGGTTTCACATGCCACCAACTCCACATTCACAGGCAACTTCAGCGCCACAGCCGTTTTCAGATAGCCCCCAATGCAAAGGCTCTAGACGCAAATATTGGTGTGAGAGCTAATTCAATCAAGGAAACACTGCATGTTGGTGAAGGGCATATTGAAGAAGGATCAGCCGAGTGGTTCTTGTGGGAGAACAACTCCATTTGGCTCACTAACTTCACACACCATCAGGCTTCCAAGCAGCTCTCAAGGAAACTCAGTTTTCACACTCTATGCTTAGTGCCCTTTGAGTGCATTATCTAGGAATGAACCTGGTAGAGCATCCCACACAAACGAATGCTCCACATGCGGGTTTCACATGCCACCAACTCCACATTCACAGGCAACTTCAGCGCCACAGCCATTTTCAGATAGCCCTCAATGCAAAGGCTCTAGACGCAAATATTGGTGTGAGAGCTAATTCAATCAAGGAAACACTGCATGTTGGTGAAGGGCATATTGAAGAAGGATCAGCCGAGTGGTTCTTGTGGGAGAACAACTCCATTTGGCTCACTAACTTCACACACCATCAGGCTTCCAAGCAGCTCTCAAGGAAACTCAGTTTTCACACTCTATGCTTAGTGCCCTTTGAGTGCATTATCTAGGAATGAACCTGGTAGAGCATCCCACACAAACGAATGCTCCACATGCGGGTTTCACATGCCACCAACTCCACATTCACAGGCAACTTCAGCGCCACAGCCGTTTTCAGATAGCCCTCAATGCAAAGGCTCTAGACGCAAATATTGGTGTGAGAGCTAATTCAATCAAGGAAACACTGCATGTTGGTGAAGGGCATATTGAAGAAGGATCAGCCGAGTGGTTCTTGTGGGAGAACAACTCCATTTGGCTCACTAACTTCACACACCATCAGGCTTCCAAGCAGCTCTCAAGGAAACTCAGTTTTCACACTCTATGCTTAGTGCCTTTTCAGTGCCTAGGACTGAAATTAAGTTTGGTCAGCATCCCACACAAACGAATGCTCCACATGCGGGTTTCACATGCCACCAACTCCACATTCACAGGCAACTTCAGCGCCACAGCCGTTTTCAGATAGCCCTCAATGCAAAGGCTCTAGACGCAAATATTGGTGTGAAAGCTAATTCAATCAAGGAAACACTGCATGTTGGTGAAGGGCATATTGAAGAAGGATCAGCCGAGTGGTTCTTGTGGGAGAACAACTCCATTTGGCTCACTAACTTCACACACCATCAGGCTTCCAAGCAGCTCTCAAGGAAACTCAGTTTTCACACTCTATGCTTAGTGCCCTTTGAGTGCATTGTCTAGGAATGAACCTGGTATAGCATCCCACACAAACGAATGCTCCACATGCGGGTTTCACATGCCACCAACTCCACATTCACAGGCAACTTCAGCGCCACAGCCGTTTTCAGATAGCCCTCAATGCAAAGGCTCTAGACGCAAATATTGGTGTGAGAGCTAATTCAATCAAGGAAACACTGCATGTTGGTGAAGGGCATATTGAAGAAGGATCAGCCGAGTGGTTCTTGTGGGAGAACAACTCCATTTGGCTCACTAACTTCACACACCATCAGGCTTCCAAGCAGCTCTCAAGGAAACTCAGTTTTCACACTCTATGCTTAGTGCCCTTTGAGTGCATTATCTAGGAATGAACCTGGTAGAGCATCCCACACAAACGAATGCTCCACATGCGGGTTTCACATGCCACCAACTCCACATTCACAGGCAACTTCAGCGCCACAGCCGTTTTCAGATAGCCCCCAATGCAAAGGCTCTAGACGCAAATATTGGTGTGAGAGCTAATTCAATCAAGGAAACACTGCATGTTGGTGAAGGGCATATTGAAGAAGGATCAGCCGAGTGGTTCTTGTGGGAGAACAACTCCATTTGGCTCACTAACTTCACACACCATCAGGCTTCCAAGCAGCTCTCAAGGAAACTCAGTTTTCACACTCTATGCTTAGTGCCCTTTGAGTGCATTATCTAGGAATGAACCTGGTAGAGCATCCCACACAAACGAATGCTCCACATGCGGGTTTCACATGCCACCAACTCCACATTCACAGGCAACTTCAGCGCCACAGCCGTTTTCAGATAGCCCTCAATGCAAAGGCTCTAGACGCAAATATTGGTGTGAGAGCTAATTCAATCAAGGAAACACTGCATGTTGGTGAAGGGCATATTGAAGAAGGATCAGCCGAGTGGTTCTTGTGGGAGAACAACTCCATTTGGCTCACTAACTTCACACACCATCAGGCTTCCAAGCAGCTCTCAAGGAAACTCAGTTTTCACACTCTATGCTTAGTGCCCTTTGAGTGCATTATCTAGGAATGAACCTAGTAGAGCATCCCACACAAACGAATGCTCCACATGCGGGTTTCACATGCCACCAACTCCACATTCACAGGCAACTTCAGCGCCACAGCCGTTTTCAGATAGCCCTCAATGCAAAGGCTCTAGACGCAAATATTGGTGTGAGAGCTAATTCAATCAAGGAAACACTGCATGTTGGTGAAGGGCATATTGAAGAAGGATCAGCCGAGTGGTTCTTGTGGGAGAACAACTCCATTTGGCTCACTAACTTCACACACCATCAGGCTTCCAAGCAGCTCTCAAGGAAACTCAGTTTTCACACTCTATGCTTAGTGCCCTTTGAGTGCATTATCTAGGAATGAACCTGGTAGAGCATCCCACACAAACGAATGCTCCACATGCGGGTTTCACATGCCACCAACTCCACATTCACAGGCAACTTCAGCGCCACAGCCGTTTTCAGATAGCCCCCAATGCAAAGGCTCTAGACGCAAATATTGGTGTGAGAGCTAATTCAATCAAGGAAACACTGCATGTTGGTGAAGGGCATATTGAAGAAGGATCAGCCGAGTGGTTCTTGTGGGAGAACAACTCCATTTGGCTCACTAACTTCACACACCATCAGGCTTCCAAGCAGCTCTCAAGGAAACTCAGTTTTCACACTCTATGCTTAGTGCTCTTTGTGTGCCCAGGACTGAAATGAAGCTTGGTCAGCATCCCACACAAACGAATGCTCCACATGCGGGTTTCACATGCCACCAACTCCACATTCACAGGCAACTTCAGCGCCACAGCCGTTTTCAGATAGCCCTCAATGCAAAGGCTCTAGACGCAAATATTGGTGTGAGAGCTAATTCAATCAAGGAAACACTGCATGTTGGTGAAGGGCATATTGAAGAAGGATCAGCCGAGTGGTTCTTGTGGGAGAACAACTCCATTTGGCTCACTAACTTCACACACCATCAGGCTTCCAAGCAGCTCTCAAGGAAACTCAGTTTTCACACTCTATGCTTAGTGCCCTTTGAGTGCATTATCTAGGAATGAACCTGGTAGAGCATCCCACACAAACGAATGCTCCACATGCGGGTTTCACATGCCACCAACTCCACATTCACAGGCAACTTCAGCGCCACAGCCGTTTTCAGATAGCCCCCAATGCAAAGGCTCTAGACGCAAATATTGGTGTGAGAGCTAATTCAATCAAGGAAACACTGCATGTTGGTGAAGGGCATATTGAAGAAAGATCAGCCGAGTGGTTCTTGTGGGAGAACAACTCCATTTGGCTCACTAACTTCACACACCATCAGGCTTCCAAGCAGCTCTCAAGGAAACTCAGTTTTCACACTCTATGCTTAGTGCCCTTTGAGTGCATTATCTAGGAATGAACCTGGTAGAGCATCCCACACAAACGAATGCTCCACATGCGGGTTTCACATGCCACCAACTCCACATTCACAGGCAACTTCAGCGCCACAGCCGTTTTCAGATAGCCCTCAATGCAAAGGCTCTAGACGCAAATATTGGTGTGAGAGCTAATTCAATCAAGGAAACACTGCATGTTGGTGAAGGGCATATTGAAGAAGGATCAGCCGAGTGGTTCTTGTGGGAGAACAACTCCATTTGGCTCACTAACTTCACACACCATCAGGCTTCCAAGCAGCTCTCAAGGAAACTCAGTTTTCACACTCTATGCTTAGTGCCTTTTCAGTGCCTAGGACTGAAATTAAGTTTGGTCAGCATCCCACACAAACGAATGCTCCACATGCGGGTTTCACATGCCACCAACTCCACATTCACAGGCAACTTCAGCGCCACAGCCGTTTTCAGATAGCCCTCAATGCAAAGGCTCTAGACGCAAATATTGGTGTGAGAGCTAATTCAATCAAGGAAACACTGCATGTTGGTGAAGGGCATATTGAAGAAGGATCAGCCGAGTGGTTCTTGTGGGAGAACAACTCCATTTGGCTCACTAACTTCACACACCATCAGGCTTCCAAGCAGCTCTCAAGGAAACTCAGTTTTCACACTCTATGCTTAGTGCCCTTTGAGTGCATTGTCTAGGAATGAACCTGGTAGAGCATCCCACACAAACGAATGCTCCACATGCGGGTTTCACATGCCACCAACTCCACATTCACAGGCAACTTCAGCGCCACAGCCGTTTTCAGATAGCCCTCAATGCAAAGGATCTAGACGCAAATATTGGTGTGAGAGCTAATTCAATCAAGGAAACACTGCATGTTGGTGAAGGGCATATTGAAGAAGGATCAGCCGAGTGGTTCTTGTGGGAGAACAACTCCATTTGGCTCACTAACTTCACACACCATCAGGCTTCCAAGCAGCTCTCAAGGAAACTCAGTTTTCACACTCTATGCTTAGTGCCCTTTGAGTGCATTATCTAGGAATGAACCTGGTAGAGCATCCCACACAAACGAATGCTCCACATGCGGGTTTCACATGCCACCAACTCCACATTCACAGGCCACTTCAGCGCCACAGCCGTTTTCAGATAGCCCTCAATGCAAAGGCTCTAGACGCAAATATTGGTGTGAGAGCTAATTCAATCAAGGAAACACTGCATGTTGGTGAAGGGCATATTGAAGAAGGATCAGCCGAGTGGTTCTTGTGGGAGAACAACTCCATTTGGCTCACTAACTTCACACACCATCAGGCTTCCAAGCAGCTCTCAAGGAAACTCAGTTTTCACACTCTATGCTTAGTGCCTTTTCAGTGCCTAGGACTGAAATTAAGTTTGGTCAGCATCCCACACAAACGAATGCTCCACATGCGGGTTTCACATGCCACCAACTCCACATTCACAGGCAACTTCAGCGCCACAGCCGTTTTCAGATAGCCCTCAATGCAAAGGCTCTAGACGCAAATATTGGTGTGAAAGCTAATTCAATCAAGGAAACACTGCATGTTGGTGAAGGGCATATTGAAGAAGGATCAGCCGAGTGGTTCTTGTGGGAGAACAACTCCATTTGGCTCACTAACTTCACACACCATCAGGCTTCCAAGCAGCTCTCAAGGAAACTCAGTTTTCACACTCTATGCTTAGTGCCCTTTGAGTGCATTGTCTAGGAATGAACCTGGTATAGCATCCCACACAAACGAATGCTCCACATGCGGGTTTCACATGCCACCAACTCCACATTCACAGGCAACTTCAGCGCCACAGCCGTTTTCAGATAGCCCTCAATGCAAAGGCTCTAGACGCAAATATTGGTGTGAGAGCTAATTCAATCAAGGAAACACTGCATGTTGGTGAAGGGCATATTGAAGAAGGATCAGCTGAGTGGTTCTTGTGGGAGAACAACTCCATTTGGCTCACTAACTTCACACACCATCAGGCTTCCAAGCAGCTCTCAAGGAAACTCAGTTTTCACACTCTGTGCTTAGTGCCCTTTGAGTGCATTATCTAGGAATGAACCTGGTAGAGCATCCCACACAAACGAATGCTCCACATGCGGGTTTCACATGCCACCAACTCCACATTCACAGGCAACTTCAGCGCCACAGCCGTTTTCAGATAGCCCCCAATGCAAAGGCTCTAGACGCAAATATTGGTGTGAGAGCTAATTCAATCAAGGAAACACTGCATGTTGGTGAAGGGCATATTGAAGAAGGATCAGCCGAGTGGTTCTTGTGGGAGAACAACTCCATTTGGCTCACTAACTTCACACACCATCAGGCTTCCAAGCAGCTCTCAAGGAAACTCAGTTTTCACACTCTATGCTTAGTGCCCTTTGAGTGCATTATCTAGGAATGAACCTGGTAGAGCATCCCACACAAACGAATGCTCCACATGCGGGTTTCACATGCCACCAACTCCACATTCACAGGCAACTTCAGCGCCACAGCCGTTTTCAGATAGCCCCAATGCAAAGGCTCTAGACGCAAATATTGGTGTGAGAGCTAATTCAATCAAGGAAACACTGCATGTTGGTGAAGGGCATATTGAAGAAGGATCAGCCGAGTGGTTCTTGTGGGAGAACAACTCCATTTGGCTCACTAACTTCACACACCATCAGGCTTCCAAGCAGCTCTCAAGGAAACTCAGTTTTCACACTCTATGCTTAGTGCTCTTTGTGTGCCCAGGACTGAAATGAAGCTTGGTCAGCATCCCACACAAACGAATGCTCCACATGCGGGTTTCACATGCCACCAACTCCACATTCACAGGCAACTTCAGCGCCACAGCCGTTTTCAGATAGCCCTCAATGCAAAGGCTCTAGACGCAAATATTGGTGTGAGAGCTAATTCAATCAAGGAAACACTGCATGTTGGTGAAGGGCATATTGAAGAAGGATCAGCCGAGTGGTTCTTGTGGGAGAACAACTCCATTTGGCTCACTAACTTCACACACCATCAGGCTTCCAAGCAGCTCTCAAGGAAACTCAGTTTTCACACTCTATGCTTAGTGCCTTTTCAGTGCCTAGGACTGAAATTAAGTTTGGTCAGCATCCCACACAAACGAATGCTCCACATGCGGGTTTCACATGCCACCAACTCCACATTCACAGGCAACTTCAGCGCCACAGCCGTTTTCAGATAGCCCTCAATGCAAAGGCTCTAGACGCAAATATTGGTGTGAGAGCTAATTCAATCAAGGAAACACTGCATGTTGGTGAAGGGCATATTGAAGAAGGATCAGCCGAGTGGTTCTTGTGGGAGAACAACTCCATTTGGCTCACTAACTTCACACACCATCAGGCTTCCAAGCAGCTCTCAAGGAAACTCAGTTTTCACACTCTATGCTTAGTGCCCTTTGAGTGCATTGTCTAGGAATGAACCTGGTAGAGCATCCCACACAAACGAATGCTCCACATGCGGGTTTCACATGCCACCAACTCCACATTCACAGGCAACTTCAGCGCCACAGCCGTTTTCAGATAGCCCTCAATGCAAAGGCTCTAGACGCAAATATTGGTGTGAGAGCTAATTCAATCAAGGAAACACTGCATGTTGGTGAAGGGCATATTGAAGAAGGATCAGCCGAGTGGTTCTTGTGGGAGAACAACTCCATTTGGCTCACTAACTTCACACACCATCAGGCTTCCAAGCAGCTCTCAAGGAAACTCAGTTTTCACACTCTATGCTTAGTGCCCTTTGAGTGCATTATCTAGGAATGAACCTGGTAGAGCATCCCACACAAACGAATGCTCCACATGCGGGTTTCACATGCCACCAACTCCACATTCACAGGCAACTTCAGCGCCACAGCCGTTTTCAGATAGCCCCCAATGCAAAGGCTCTAGACGCAAATATTGGTGTGAGAGCTAATTCAATCAAGGAAACACTGCATGTTGGTGAAGGGCATATTGAAGAAGGATCAGCCGAGTGGTTCTTGTGGGAGAACAACTCCATTTGGCTCACTAACTTCACACACCATCAGGCTTCCAAGCAGCTCTCAAGGAAACTCAGTTTTCACACTCTATGCTTAGTGCCTTTTCAGTGCCTAGGACTGAAATTAAGTTTGGTCAGCATCCCACACAAACGAATGCTCCACATGCGGGTTTCACATGCCACCAACTCCACATTCACAGGCAACTTCAGCGCCACAGCCGTTTTCAGATAGCCCTCAATGCAAAGGCTCTAGACGCAAATATTGGTGTGAAAGCTAATTCAATCAAGGAAACACTGCATGTTGGTGAAGGGCATATTGAAGAAGGATCAGCCGAGTGGTTCTTGTGGGAGAACAACTCCATTTGGCTCACTAACTTCACACACCATCAGGCTTCCAAGCAGCTCTCAAGGAAACTCAGTTTTCACACTCTATGCTTAGTGCCCTTTGAGTGCATTGTCTAGGAATGAACCTGGTATAGCATCCCACACAAACGAATGCTCCACATGCGGGTTTCACATGCCACCAACTCCACATTCACAGGCAACTTCAGCGCCACAGCCGTTTTCAGATAGCCCTCAATGCAAAGGCTCTAGACGCAAATATTGGTGTGAGAGCTAATTCAATCAAGGAAACACTGCATGTTGGTGAAGGGCATATTGAAGAAGGATCAGCCGAGTGGTTCTTGTGGGAGAACAACTCCATTTGGCTCACTAACTTCACACACCATCAGGCTTCCAAGCAGCTCTCAAGGAAACTCAGTTTTCACACTCTATGCTTAGTGCCCTTTGAGTGCATTATCTAGGAATGAACCTGGTAGAGCATCCCACACAAACGAATGCTCCACATGCGGGTTTCACATGCCACCAACTCCACATTCACAGGCAACTTCAGCGCCACAGCCGTTTTCAGATAGCCCCCAATGCAAAGGCTCTAGACGCAAATATTGGTGTGAGAGCTAATTCAATCAAGGAAACACTGCATGTTGGTGAAGGGCATATTGAAGAAGGATCAGCCGAGTGGTTCTTGTGGGAGAACAACTCCATTTGGCTCACTAACTTCACACACCATCAGGCTTCCAAGCAGCTCTCAAGGAAACTCAGTTTTCACACTCTATGCTTAGTGCCCTTTGAGTGCATTATGTAGGAATGAACCTGGTAGAGCATCCCACACAAACGAATGCTCCACATGCGGGTTTCACATGCCACCAACTCCACATTCACAGGCAACTTCAGCGCCACAGCCGTTTTCAGATAGCCCCCAATGCAAAGGCTCTAGACGCAAATATTGGTGTGAGAGCTAATTCAATCAAGGAAACACTGCATGTTGGTGAAGGGCATATTGAAGAAGGATCAGCCGAGTGGTTCTTGTGGGAGAACAACTCCATTTGGCTCACTAACTTCACACACCATCAGGCTTCCAAGCAGCTCTCAAGGAAACTCAGTTTTCACACTCTATGCTTAGTGCTCTTTGTGTGCCCAGGACTGAAATGAAGCTTGGTCAGCATCCCACACAAACGAATGCTCCACATGCGGGTTTCACATGCCACCAACTCCACATTCACAGGCAACTTCAGCGCCACAGCCGTTTTCAGATAGCCCTCAATGCAAAGGCTCTAGACGCAAATATTGGTGTGAGAGCTAATTCAATCAAGGAAACACTGCATGTTGGTGAAGGGCATATTGAAGAAGGATCAGCCGAGTGGTTCTTGTGGGAGAACAACTCCATTTGGCTCACTAACTTCACACACCATCAGGCTTCCAAGCAGCTCTCAAGGAAACTCAGTTTTCACACTCTATGCTTAGTGCCCTTTGAGTGCATTATCTAGGAATGAACCTGGTAGAGCATCCCACACAAACGAATGCTCCACATGCGGGTTTCACATGCCACCAACTCCACATTCACAGGCAACTTCAGCGCCACAGCCGTTTTCAGATAGCCCTCAATGCAAAGGCTCTAGACGCAAATATTGGTGTGAGAGCTAATTCAATCAAGGAAACACTGCATGTTGGTGAAGGGCATATTGAAGAAGGATCAGCCGAGTGGTTCTTGTGGGAGAACAACTCCATTTGGCTCACTAACTTCACACACCATCAGGCTTCCAAGCAGCTCTCAAGGAAACTCAGTTTTCACACTCTATGCTTAGTGCCCTTTGAGTGCATTATCTAGGAATGAACCTGGTAGAGCATCCCACACAAACGAATGCTCCACATGCGGGTTTCACATGCCACCAACTCCACATTCACAGGCAACTTCAGCGCCACAGCCGTTTTCAGATAGCCCTCAATGCAAAGGCTCTAGACGCAAATATTGGTGTGAGAGCTAATTCAATCAAGGAAACACTGCATGTTGGTGAAGGGCATATTGAAGAAGGATCAGCCGAGTGGTTCTTGTGGGAGAACAACTCCATTTGGCTCACTAACTTCACACACCATCAGGCTTCCAAGCAGCTCTCAAGGAAACTCAGTTTTCACACTCTATGCTTAGTGCCTTTTCAGTGCCTAGGACTGAAATTAAGTTTGGTCAGCATCCCACACAAACGAATGCTCCACATGCGGGTTTCACATGCCACCAACTCCACATTCACAGGCAACTTCAGCGCCACAGCCGTTTTCAGATAGCCCTCAATGCAAAGGCTCTAGACGCAAATATTGGTGTGAGAGCTAATTCAATCAAGGAAACACTGCATGTTGGTGAAGGGCATATTGAAGAAGGATCAGCCGAGTGGTTCTTGTGGTAGAACAACTCCATTTGGCTCACTAACTTCACACACCATCAGGCTTCCAAGCAGCTCTCAAGGAAACTCAGTTTTCACACTCTATGCTTAGTGCCCTTTGAGTGCATTGTCTAGGAATGAACCTGGTAGAGCATCCCACACAAACGAATGCTCCACATGCGGGTTTCACATGCCACCAACTCCACATTCACAGGCAACTTCAGCGCCACAGCCGTTTTCAGATAGCCCTCAATGCAAAGGCTCTAGACGCAAATATTGGTGTGAGAGCTAATTCAATCAAGGAAACACTGCATGTTGGTGAAGGGCATATTGAAGAAGGATCAGCCGAGTGGTTCTTGTGGGAGAACAACTCCATTTGGCTCACTAACTTCACACACCATCAGGCTTCCAAGCAGCTCTCAAGGAAACTCAGTTTTCACACTCTATGCTTAGTGCCCTTTGAGTGCATTATCTAGGAATGAACCTGGTAGAGCATCCCACACAAACGAATGCTCCACATGCGGGTTTCACATGCCACCAACTCCACATTCACAGGCAACTTCAGCGCCACAGCCGTTTTCAGATAGCCCCCAATGCAAAGGCTCTAGACGCAAATATTGGTGTGAGAGCTAATTCAATCAAGGAAACACTGCATGTTGGTGAAGGGCATATTGAAGAAGGATCAGCCGAGTGGTTCTTGTGGGAGAACAACTCCATTTGGCTCACTAACTTCACACACCATCAGGCTTCCAAGCAGCTCTCAAGGAAACTCAGTTTTCACACTCTATGCTTAGTGCCCTTTGAGTGCATTATCTAGGAATGAACCTGGTAGAGCATCCCACACAAACGAATGCTCCACATGCGGGTTTCACATGCCACCAACTCCACATTCACAGGCAACTTCAGCGCCACAGCCGTTTTCAGATAGCCCTCAATGCAAAGGCTCTAGACGCAAATATTGGTGTGAGAGCTAATTCAATCAAGGAAACACTGCATGTTGGTGAAGGGCATATTGAAGAAGGATCAGCCGAGTGGTTCTTGTGGGAGAACAACTCCATTTGGCTCACTAACTTCACACACCATCAGGCTTCCAAGCAGCTCTCAAGGAAACTCAGTTTTCACACTCTATGCTTAGTGCCCTTTGAGTGCATTATCTAGGAATGAACCTGGTAGAGCATCCCACACAAACGAATGCTCCACATGCGGGTTTCACATGCCACCAACTCCACATTCACAGGCAACTTCAGCGCCACAGCCGTTTTCAGATAGCCCTCAATGCAAAGGCTCTAGACGCAAATATTGGTGTGAGAGCTAATTCAATCAAGGAAACACTGCATGTTGGTGAAGGGCATATTGAAGAAGGACCAGCCGAGTGGTTCTTGTGGGAGAACAACTCCATTTGGCTCACTAACTTCACACACCATCTGGCTTCCAAACAGCTCTCAAGGAAACTCAGTTTTCACACTCTATGCTTAGTGCTCTTTGTGTGCCCAGGACTGAAATGAAGCTTGGTCAGCATCCCACACAAACGAATGCTCCACATGCGGGTTTCACATGCCACCAACTCCACATTCACAGGCAACTTCAGCGCCACAGCCGTTTTCAGATAGCCCTCAATGCAAAGCATCTAGACGCAAATATTGGTGTGAGAGCTAATTCAATCAAGGAAACACTGCATGTTGGTGAAGGGCATATTGAAGAAGGATCAGCCGAGTGGTTCTTGTGGGAGAACAACTCCATTTGGCTCACTAACTTCACACACCATCAGGCTTCCAAGCAGCTCTCAAGGAAACTCAGTTTTCACACTCTATGCTTAGTGCCTTTTCAGTGCCTAGGACTGAAATTAAGTTTGGTCAGCATCCCACACAAACGAATGCTCCACATGCGGGTTTCACATGCCACCAACTCCACATTCACAGGCAACTTCAGCGCCACAGCCGTTTTCAGATAGCCCTCAATGCAAAGGCTCTAGACGCAAATATTGGTGTGAGAGCTAATTCAATCAAGGAAACACTGCATGTTGGTGAAGGGCATATTGAAGAAGGATCAGCCGAGTGGTTCTTGTGGGAGAACAACTCCATTTGGCTCACTAACTTCACACACCATCAGGCTTCCAAGCAGCTCTCAAGGAAACTCAGTTTTCACACTCTATGCTTAGTGCCCTTTGAGTGCATTGTCTAGGAATGAACCTGGTATAGCATCCCACACAAACGAATGCTCCACATGCGGGTTTCACATGCCACCAACTCCACATTCACAGGCAACTTCAGCGCCACAGCCGTTTTCAGATAGCCCTCAATGCAAAGGCTCTAGACGCAAATATTGGTGTGAGAGCTAATTCAATCAAGGAAACACTGCATGTTGGTCAAGGGCATATTGAAGAAGGATCAGCCGAGTGGTTCTTGTGGGAGAACAACTCCATTTGGCTCACTAACTTCACACACCATCAGGCTTCCAAGCAGCTCTCAAGGAAACTCAGTTTTCACACTCTATGCTTAGTGCCCTTTGAGTGCATTATCTAGGAATGAACCTGGTAGAGCATCCCACACAAACGAATGCTCCACATGCGGGTTTCACATGCCACCAACTCCACATTCACAGGCAACTTCAGCGCCACAGCCGTTTTCAGATAGCCCCCAATGCAAAGGCTCTAGACGCAAATATTGGTGTGAGAGCTAATTCAATCAAGGAAACACTGCATGTTGGTGAAGGGCATATTGAAGAAGGATCAGCCGAGTGGTTCTTGTGGGAGAACAACTCCATTTGGCTCACTAACTTCACACACCATCAGGCTTCCAAGCAGCTCTCAAGGAAACTCAGTTTTCACACTCTATGCTTAGTGCTCTTTGTGTGCCCAGGACTGAAATGAAGCTTGGTCAGCATCCCACACAAACGAATGCTCCACATGCGGGTTTCACATGCCACCAACTCCACATTCACAGGCAACTTCAGCGCCACAGCCGTTTTCAGATAGCCCTCAATGCAAAGGCTCTAGACGCAAATATTGGTGTGAGAGCTAATTCAATCAAGGAAACACTGCATGTTGGTGAAGGGCATATTGAAGAAGGATCAGCCGAGTGGTTCTTGTGGGAGAACAACTCCATTTGGCTCACTAACTTCACACACCATCAGGCTTCCAAGCAGCTCTCAAGGAAACTCAGTTTTCACACTCTATGCTTAGTGCCCTTTGAGTGCATTATCTAGGAATGAACCTGGTAGAGCATCCCACACAAACGAATGCTCCACATGCGGGTTTCACATGCCACCAACTCCACATTCACAGGCAACTTCAGCGCCACAGCCGTTTTCAGATAGCCCTCAATGCAAAGGCTCTAGACGCAAATATTGGTGTGAGAGCTAATTCAATCAAGGAAACACTGCATGTTGGTGAAGGGCATATTGAAGAAAGATCAGCCGAGTGGTTCTTGTGGGAGAACAACTCCATTTGGCTCACTAACTTCACACACCATCAGGCTTCCAAGCAGCTCTCAAGGAAACTCAGTTTTCACACTCTATGCTTAGTGCCCTTTGAGTGCATTATCTAGGAATGAACCTGGTAGAGCATCCCACACAAACGAATGCTCCACATGCGGGTTTCACATGCCACCAACTCCACATTCACAGGCAACTTCAGCGCCACAGCCGTTTTCAGATAGCCCTCAATGCAAAGGCTCTAGACGCAAATATTGGTGTGAGAGCTAATTCAATCAAGGAAACACTGCATGTTGGTGAAGGGCATATTGAAGAAGGATCAGCCGAGTGGTTCTTGTGGGAGAACAACTCCATTTGGCTCACTAACTTCACACACCATCAGGCTTCCAAGCAGCTCTCAAGGAAACTCAGTTTTCACACTCTATGCTTAGTGCCTTTTCAGTGCCTAGGACTGAAATTAAGTTTGGTCAGCATCAAACACAAACGAATGCTCCACATGCGGGTTTCACATGCCACCAACTCCACATTCACAGGCAACTTCAGCGCCACAGCCGTTTTCAGATAGCCCTCAATGCAAAGGCTCTAGACGCAAATATTGGTGTGAGAGCTAATTCAATCAAGGAAACACTGCATGTTGGTGAAGGGCATATTGAAGAAGGATCAGCCGAGTGGTTCTTGTGGGAGAACAACTCCATTTGGCTCGCTAACTTCACACACCATCAGGCTTCCAAGCAGCTCTCAAGGAAACTCAGTTTTCACACTCTATGCTTAGTGCCCTTTGAGTGCATTGTCTAGGAATGAACCTGGTATAGCATCCCACACAAACGAATGCTCCACATGCGGGTTTCACATGCCACCAACTCCACATTCACAGGCAACTTCAGCGCCACAGCCGTTTTCAGATAGCCCTCAATGCAAAGGCTCTAGACGCAAATATTGGTGTGAGAGCTAATTCAATCAAGGAAACACTGCATGTTGGTGAAGGGCATATTGAAGAAGGATCAGCCGAGTGGTTCTTGTGGGAGAACAACTCCATTTGGCTCACTAACTTCACACACCATCAGGCTTCCAAGCAGCTCTCAAGGAAACTCAGTTTTCACACTCTATGCTTAGTGCCCTTTGAGTGCATTATCTAGGAATGAACCTGGTAGAGCATCCCACACAAACGAATGCTCCACATGCGGGTTTCACATGCCACCAACTCCACATTCACAGGCAACTTCAGCGCCACAGCCGTTTTCAGATAGCCCCCAATGCAAAGGCTCTAGACGCAAATATTGGTGTGAGAGCTAATTCAATCAAGGAAACACTGCATGTTGGTGAAGGGCATATTGAAGAAGGATCAGCCGAGTGGTTCTTGTGGGAGAACAACTCCATTTGGCTCACTAACTTCACACACCATCAGGCTTCCAAGCAGCTCTCAAGGAAACTCAGTTTTCACACTCTATGCTTAGTGCCCTTTGAGTGCATTATCTAGGAATGAACCTGGTAGAGCATCCCACACAAACGAATGCTACACATGCGGGTTTCACATGCCACCAACTCCACATTCACAGGCAACTTCAGCGCCACAGCCGTTTTCAGATAGCCCCCAATGCAAAGGCTCTAGACGCAAATATTGGTGTGAGAGCTAATTCAATCAAGGAAACACTGCATGTTGGTGAAGGGCATATTGAAGAAGGATCAGCCGAGTGGTTCTTGTGGGAGAACAACTCCATTTGGCTCACTAACTTCACACACCATCAGGCTTCCAAGCAGCTCTCAAGGAAACTCAGTTTTCACACTCTATGCTTAGTGCCCTTTGAGTGCATTATCTAGGAATGAACCTGGTAGAGCATCCCACACAAACGAATGCTCCACATGCGGGTTTCACATGCCACCAACTCCACATTCACAGGCAACTTCAGCGCCACAGCCGTTTTCAGATAGCCCTCAATGCAAAGGCTCTAGACGCAAATATTGGTGTGAGAGCTAATTCAATCAAGGAAACACTGCATGTTGGTGAAGGGCATATTGAAGAAAGATCAGCCGAGCGGTTCTTGTGGGAGAACAACTCCATTTGGCTCACTAACTTCACACACCATCAGGCTTCCAAGCAGCTCTCAAGGAAACTCAGTTTTCACACTCTATGCTTAGTGCCCTTTGAGTGCATTATCTAGGAATGAACCTGGTAGAGCATCCCACACAAACGAATGCTCCACATGCGGGTTTCACATGCCACCAACTCCACATTCACAGGCAACTTCAGCGCCACAGCCGTTTTCAGATAGCCCTCAATGCAAAGGGTCTAGACGCAAATATTGGTGTGAGAGCTAATTCAATCAAGGAAACACTTCATGTTGGTGAAGGGCATATTGAAGAAGGATCAGCCGAGTGGTTCTTGTGGGAGAACAACTTCATTTGGCTCACTAACTTCACACACCATCAGGCTTCCAAGCAGCTCTCAAGGAAACTCAGTTTTCACACTCTATGCTTAGTGCCTTTTCAGTGCCTAGGACTGAAATTAAGTTTGGTCAGCATCCCACACAAACGAATGCTCCACATGCGGGTTTCACATGCCACCAACTCCACATTCACAGGCAACTTCAGCGCCACAGCCGTTTTCAGATAGCCCTCAATGCAAAGGCTCTAGACGCAAATATTGGTGTGAGAGCTAATTCAATCAAGGAAACACTGCATGTTGGTGAAGGGCATATTGAAGAAGGATCAGCCGAGTGGTTCTTGTGGGAGAACAACTCCATTTGGCTCACTAACTTCACACACCATCAGGCTTCCAAGCAGCTCTCAAGGAAACTCAGTTTTCACACTCTATGCTTAGTGCCCTTTGAGTGCATTGTCTAGGAATGAACCTGGTAGAGCATCCCACACAAACGAATGCTCCACATGCGGGTTTCACATGCCACCAACTCCACATTCACAGGCAACTTCAGCGCCACAGCCGTTTTCAGATAGCCCTCAATGCAAAGGCTCTAGACGCAAATATTGGTGTGAGAGCTAATTCAATCAAGGAAACACTGCATGTTGGTGAAGGGCATATTGAAGAAGGATCAGCCGAGTGGTTCTTGTGGGAGAACAACTCCATTTGGCTCACTAACTTCACACACCATCAGGCTTCCAAGCAGCTCTCAAGGAAACTCAGTTTTCACACTCTATGCTTAGTGCCCTTTGAGTGCATTATCTAGGAATGAACCTGGTAGAGCATCCCACACAAACGAATGCTCCACATGCGGGTTTCACATGCCACCAACTCCACATTCACAGGCAACTTCAGCGCCACAGCCGTTTTCAGATAGCCCCCAATGCAAAGGCTCTAGACGCAAATATTGGTGTGAGAGCTAATTCAATCAAGGAAACACTGCATGTTGGTGAAGGGCATATTGAAGAAGGATCAGCCGAGTGGTTCTTGTGGGAGAACAACTCCATTTGGCTCACTAACTTCACACACCATCAGGCTTCCAAGCAGCTCTCAAGGAAACTCAGTTTTCACACTCTATGCTTAGTGCCCTTTGAGTGCATTATCTAGGAATGAACCTGGTAGAGCATCCCACACAAACGAATGCTCCACATGCGGGTTTCACATGCCACCAACTCCACATTCACAGGCAACTTCAGCGCCACAGCCGTTTTCAGATAGCCCTCAATGCAAAGGCTCTAGACGCAAATATTGGTGTGAGAGCTAATTCAATCAAGGAAACACTGCATGTTGGTGAAGGGCATATTGAAGAAGGATCAGCCGAGTGGTTCTTGTGGGAGAACAACTCCATTTGGCTCACTAACTTCACACACCATCAGGCTTCCAAGCAGCTCTCAAGGAAACTCAGTTTTCACACTCTATGCTTAGTGCCCTTTGAGTGCATTATCTAGGAATGAACCTAGTAGAGCATCCCACACAAACGAATGCTCCACATGCGGGTTTCACATGCCACCAACTCCACATTCACAGGCAACTTCAGCGCCACAGCCGTTTTCAGATAGCCCTCAATGCAAAGGCTCTAGACGCAAATATTGGTGTGAGAGCTAATTCAATCAAGGAAACACTGCATGTTGGTGAAGGGCATATTGAAGAAGGATCAGCCGAGTGGTTCTTGTGGGAGAACAACTCCATTTGGCTCACTAACTTCACACACCATCAGGCTTCCAAGCAGCTCTCAAGGAAACTCAGTTTTCACACTCTATGCTTAGTGCCCTTTGAGTGCATTATCTAGGAATGAACCTGGTAGAGCATCCCACACAAACGAATGCTCCACATGCGGGTTTCACATGCCACCAACTCCACATTCACAGGCAACTTCAGCGCCACAGCCGTTTTCAGATAGCCCTCAATGCAAAGGATCTAGACGCAAATATTGGTGTGAGAGCTAATTCAATCAAGGAAACACTGCATGTTGGTGAAGGGCATATTGAAGAAGGATCAGCCGAGTGGTTCTTGTGGGAGAACAACTCCATTTGGCTCACTAACTTCACACACCATCAGGCTTCCAAGCAGCTCTCAAGGAAACTCAGTTTTCACACTCTATGCTTAGTGCCTTTTCAGTGCCTAGGACTGAAATTAAGTTTGGTCAGCATCCCACACAAACGAATGCTCCACATGCGGGTTTCACATGCCACCAACTCCACATTCACAGGCAACTTCAGCGCCACAGCCGTTTTCAGATAGCCCTCAATGCAAAGGCTCTAGACGCAAATATTGGTGTGAGAGCTAATTCAATCAAGGAAACACTGCATGTTGGTCAAGGGCATATTGAAGAAGGATCAGCCGAGTGGTTCTTGTGGGAGAACAACTCCATTTGGCTCACTAACTTCACACACCATCAGGCTTCCAAGCAGCTCTCAAGGAAACTCAGTTTTCACACTCTATGCTTAGTGCCCTTTGAGTGCATTGTCTAGGAATGAACCTGGTAGAGCATCCCACACAAACGAATGCTCCACATGCGGGTTTCACATGCCACCAACTCCACATTCACAGGCAACTTCAGCGCCACAGCCGTTTTCAGATAGCCCTCAATGCAAAGGCTCTTGACGCAAATATTGGTGTGAGAGCTAATTCAATCAAGGAAACACTGCATGTTGGTGAAGGGCATATTGAAGAAAGATCAGCCGAGTGGTTCTTGTGGGAGAACAACTCCATTTGGCTCACTAACTTCACACACCATCAGGCTTCCAAGCAGCTCTCAAGGAAACTCAGTTTTCACACTCTATGCTTAGTGCCCTTTGAGTGCATTATCTAGGAATGAACCTGGTAGAGCATCCCACACAAACGAATGCTCCACATGCGGGTTTCACATGCCACCAACTCCACATTCACAGGCAACTTCAGCGCCACAGCCGTTTTCAGATAGCCCTCAATGCAAAGGCTCTAGACGCAAATATTGGTGTGAGAGCTAATTCAATCAAGGAAACACTGCATGTTGGTGAAGGGCATATTGAAGAAGGATCAGCCGAGTGGTTCTTGTGGGAGAACAACTCCATTTGGCTCACTAACTTCACACACCATCAGGCTTCCAAGCAGCTCTCAAGGAAACTCAGTTTTCACACTCTATGCTTAGTGCCTTTTCAGTGCCTAGGACTGAAATTAAGTTTGGTCAGCATCCCACACAAACGAATGCTCCACATGCGGGTTTCACATGCCACCAACTCCACATTCACAGGCAACTTCAGCGCCACAGCCGTTTTCAGATAGCCCTCAATGCAAAGGCTCTAGACGCAAATATTGGTGTGAGAGCTAATTCAATCAAGGAAACACTGCATGTTGGTGAAGGGCATATTGAAGAAGGATCAGCCGAGTGGTTCTTGTGGGAGAACAACTCCATTTGGCTCACTAACTTCACACACCATCAGGCTTCCAAGCAGCTCTCAAGGAAACTCAGTTTTCACACTCTATGCTTAGTGCCCTTTGAGTGCATTGTCTAGGAATGAACCTGGTAGAGCATCCCACACAAACGAATGCTCCACATGCGGGTTTCACATGCCACCAACTCCACATTCACAGGCAACTTCAGCGCCACAGCCGTTTTCAGATAGCCCTCAATGCAAAGGCTCTAGACGCAAATATTGGTGTGAGAGCTAATTCAATCAAGGAAACACTGCATGTTGGTGAAGGGCATATTGAAGAAGGATCAGCCGAGTGGTTCTTGTGGGAGAACAACTCCATTTGGCTCACTAACTTCACACACCATCAGGCTTCCAAGCAGCTCTCAAGGAAACTCAGTTTTCACACTCTATGCTTAGTGCCTTTTCAGTGCCTAGGACTGAAATTAAGTTTGGTCAGCATCCCACACAAACGAATGCTCCACATGCGGGTTTCACATGCCACCAACTCCACATTCACAGGCAACTTCAGCGCCACAGCCGTTTTCAGATAGCCCTCAATGCAAAGGCTCTAGACGCAAATATTGGTGTGAGAGCTAATTCAATCAAGGAAACACTGCATGTTGGTCAAGGGCATATTGAAGAAGGATCAGCCGAGTGGTTCTTGTGGGAGAACAACTCCATTTGGCTCACTAACTTCACACACCATCAGGCTTCCAAGCAGCTCTCAAGGAAACTCAGTTTTCACACTCTATGCTTAGTGCCCTTTGAGTGCATTGTCTAGGAATGAACCTGGTAGAGCATCCCACACAAACGAATGCTCCACATGCGGGTTTCACATGCCACCAACTCCACATTCACAGGCAACTTCAGCGCCACAGCCGTTTTCAGATAGCCCTCAATGCAAAGGCTCTAGACGCAAATATTGGTGTGAGAGCTAATTCAATCAAGGAAACACTGCATGTTGGTGAAGGGCATATTGAAGAAGGATCAGCCGAGTGGTTCTTGTGGGAGAACAACTCCATTTGGCTCACTAACTTCACACACCATCAGGCTTCCAAGCAGCTCTCAAGGAAACTCAGTTTTCACACTCTATGCTTAGTGCCCTTTGAGTGCATTATCTAGGAATGAACCTGGTAGAGCATCCCACACAAACGAATGCTCCACATGCGGGTTTCACATGCCACCAACTCCACATTCACAGGCAACTTCAGCGCCACAGCCGTTTTCAGACAACCCTCAATGCAAAGGATCTAGACGCAAATATTGGTGTGAGAGCTAATTCAATCAAGGAAACACTGCATGTTGGTGAAGGGCATATTGAAGAAGGATCAGCCGAGTGGTTCTTGTGGGAGAACAACTCCATTTGGCTCACTAACTTCACACACCATCAGGCTTCCAAACAGCTCTCAAGGAAACTCAGTTTTCACACTCTATGCTTAGTGCTCTTTGTGTGCCCAGGACTGAAATGAAGCTTGGTCAGCATCCCACACAAACGAATGCTCCACATGCGGGTTTCACATGCCACCAACTCCACATTCACAGGCAACTTCAGCGCCACAGCCGTTTTCAGATAGCCCCAATGCAAAGGCTCTAGACGCAAATATTGGTGTGAGAGCTAATTCAATCAAGGAAACACTGCATGTTGGTGAAGGGCATATTGTAGAAGGATCAGCCGAGTGGTTCTTGTGGGAGAACAACTCCATTTGGCTCACTAACTTCACACACCATCAGGCTTCCAAGCAGCTCTCAAGGAAACTCAGTTTTCACACTCTATGCTTAGTGCCCTTTGAGTGCATTATCTAGGAATGAACCTGGTAGAGCATCCCACACAAACGAATGCTCCACATGCGGGTTTCACATGCCACCAACTCCACATTCACAGGCAACTTCAGCGCCACAGCCGTTTTCAGATAGCCCTCAATGCAAAGGCTCTAGACGCAAATATTGGTGTGAGAGCTAATTCAATCAAGGAAACACTGCATGTTGGTGAAGGGCATATTGAAGAAGGATCAGCCGAGTGGTTCTGGTGGGAGAACAACTCCATTTGGCTCACTAACTTCACACACCATCAGGCTTCCAAGCAGCTCTCAAGCAAACTCAGTTTTCGCACTCTATGCTTAGTGCCCTTTGAGTGCATTATCTAGGAATGAACCTGGTAGAGCATCCCACACAAACGAATGCTCCACATGCGGGTTTCACATGCCACCAACTCCACATTCACAGGCAACTTCAGCGCCACAGCCGTTTTCAGATAGCCCCCAATGCAAAGGCTCTAGACGCAAATATTGGTGTGAGAGCTAATTCAATCAAGGAAACACTGCATGTTGGTGAAGGGCATATTGAAGAAGGATCAGCCGGGTGGTTCTTGTGGGAGAACAACTCCATTTGGCTCACTAACTTCACACACCATCAGGCTTCCAAGCAGCTCTCAAGGAAACTCAGTTTTCACACTCTATGCTTAGTGCCCTTTGAGTGCATTATCTAGGAATGAACCTGGTAGAGCATCCCACACAAACGAATGCTCCACATGCGGGTTTCACATGCCACCAACTCCACATTCACAGGCAACTTCAGCGCCACAGCCGTTTTCAGATAGCCCTCAATGCAAAGGCTCTAGACGCAAATATTGGTGTGAGAGCTAATTCAATCAAGGAAACACTGCATGTTGGTGAAGGGCATATTGAAGAAGGATCAGCCGAGTGGTTCTTGTGGGAGAACAACTCCATTTGGCTCACTAACTTCACACACCATCAGGCTTCCAAGCAGCTCTCAAGGAAACTCAGTTTTCACACTCTATGCTTAGTGCCCTTTGAGTGCATTATCTAGGAATGAACCTGGTAGAGCATCCCACACAAACGAATGCTCCACATGCGGGTTTCACATGCCACCAACTCCACATTCACAGGCAACTTCAGCGCCACAGCCGTTTTCAGATAGCCCTCAATGCAAAGGCTCTAGACGCAAATATTGGTGTGAGAGCTAATTCAATCAAGGAAACACTGCATGTTGGTGAAGGGCATATTGAAGAAGGATCAGCCGAGTGGTTCTTGTGGGAGAACAACTCCATTTGGCTCACTAACTTCACACACCATCAGGCTTCCAAGCAGCTCTCAAGGAAACTCAGTTTTCACACTCTATGCTTAGTGCCCTTTGAGTGCATTATCTAGGAATGAACCTGGTAGAGCATCCCACACAAACGAATGCTCCACATGCGGGTTTCACATGCCACCAACTCCACATTCACAGGCAACTTCAGCGCCACAGCCGTTTTCAGATAGCCCTCAATGCAAAGGCTCTAGACGCAAATATTGGTGTGAGAGCTAATTCAATCAAGGAAACACTGCATGTTGGTGAAGGGCATATTAAAGAAGGATCAGCAGGGTGGTTCTTGTGGGAGAACAACTCCATTTGGCTCACTAACTTCACACACCATCAGGCTTCCAAGCAGCTCTCAAGGAAACTCAGTTTTCACACTCTATGCTTAGTGCCCTTTGAGTGCATTATCTAGGAATGAACCTGGTAGAGCATCCCACACAAACGAATGCTCCACATGCGGGTTTCACATGCCACCAACTCCACATTCACAGGCAACTTCAGCGCCACAGCCGTTTTCAGTTAGCCCCAATGCAAAGGCTCTAGACGCAAATATTGGTGTGAGAGCTAATTCAATCAAGGAAACACTGCATGTTGGTGAAGGGCATATTGAAGAAGGATCAGCCGAGTGGTTCTTGTGGGAGAACAACTCCATTTGGCTCACTAACTTCACACACCATCAGGCTTCCAAGCAGCTCTCAAGGAAACTCAGTTTTCACACTCTATGCTTAGTGCCCTTTGAGTGCATTATCTAGGAATGAACCTGGTAGAGCATCCCACACAAACGAATGCTCCACATGCGGGTTTCACATGCCACCAACTCCACATTCACAGGCAACTTCAGCGCCACAGCCGTTTTCAGATAGCCCTCAATGCAAAGGCTCTAGACGCAAATATTGGTGTGAGAGCTAATTCAATCAAGGAAACACTGCATGTTGGTGAAGGGCATATTGAAGAAGGATCAGCCGAGTGGTTCTTGTGGGAGAACAACTCCATTTGGCTCACTAACTTCACACACCATCAGGCTTCCAAGCAGCTCTCAAGGAAACTCAGTTTTCACACTCTATGCTTAGTGCCCTTTGAGTGCATTATCTAGGAATGAACCTGGTAGAGCATCCCACACAAACGAATGCTCCACATGCGGGTTTCACATGCCACCAACTCCACATTCACAGGCAACTTCAGCGCCACAGCCGTTTTCAGATAGCCCTCAATGCAAAGGCTCTAGAAGCAAATATTGGTGTGAGAGCTAATTCAATCAAGGAAACATTGCATGTTGGTGAAGGGCATATTGAAGAAGGATCAGCCGAGTGGTTCTTGTGGGAGAACAACTACATTTGGCTCACTAACTTCACACACCATCAGGCTTCCAAGCAGCTCTCAAGGAAACTCAGTTTTCACACTCTATGCTTAGTGCCCTTTGAGTGCATTATCTAGGAATGAACCTGGTAGAGCATCCCACACAAACGAATGCTCCACATGCGGGTTTCACATGCCACCAACTCCACATTCACAGGCAACTTCAGCGCCACAGCCGTTTTCAGATAGCCCCAATGCAAAGGCTCTAGACGCAAATATTGGTGTGAAAGCTAATTCAATCAAGGAAACACTGCATGTTGGTGAAGGGCATATTAAAGAAGGATCAGCCGAGTGGTTCTTGTGGGAGAACAACTCCATTTGGCTCACTAACTTCACACACCATCAGGCTTCCAAGCAGCTCTCAAGGAAACACAGTTTTCACACTCTATGCTTAGTGCCCTTTGAGTGCATTATCTAGGAATGAACCTGGTAGAGCATCCCACACAAACGAATGCTCCACATGCGGGTTTCACATGCCACCAACTCCACATTCACAGGCAACTTCAGCGCCACAGCCGTTTTCAGATAGCCCTCAATGCAAAGGCTCTAGACGCAAATATTGGTGTGAGAGCTAATTCAATCAAGGAAACACTGCATGTTGGTGAAGGGCATATTGAAGAAGGATCAGCCGAGTGGTTCTTGTGGGAGAACAACTCCATTTGGCTCACTAACTTCACACACCATCAGGCTTCCAAGCAGCTCTCAAGGAAACTCAGTTTTCACACTCTATGCTTAGTGCTCTTTGTGTGCCCATGACTGAAATGAAGCTTTGTCAGCATCCCACACAAACGAATGCTCCACATGCGGGTTTCACATGCCACCAACTCCACATTCACAGGCAACTTCAGCGCCACAGCCGTTTTCAGATAACCCTCAATGCAAAGGCTCTAGACGCAAATATTGGTGTGAGAGCTAATTCAATCAAGGAAACACTGCATGTTGGTGAAGGGCATATTGAAGAAGGATCAGCCGAGTGGTTCTTGTGGGAGAACAACTCCATTTGGCTCACTAACTTCACACACCATCAGGCTTCCAAGCAGCTCTCAAGGAAACTCAGTTTTCACACTCTATGCTTAGTGCCCTTTGAGTGCATTATCTAGGAATGAACCTGGTAGAGCATCCCACACAAACGAATGCTCCACATGCGGGTTTCACATGCCACCAACTCCACATTCACAGGCAACTTCAGCGCCACAGCCGTTTTCAGATAGCCCTCAATGCAAAGGCTCTAGACGCAAATATTGGTGTGAGAGCTAATTCAATCAAGGAAACACTGCATGTTGGTGAAGGGCATATTGAAGAAGGATCAGCCGAGTGGTTCTGGTGGGAGAACAACTCCATTTGGCTCACTAACTTCACACACCATCAGGCTTCCAAGCAGCTCTCAAGGAAACTCAGTTTTCACACTCTATGCTTAGTGCCCTTTGAGTGCATTATCTAGGAATGAACCTGGTAGAGCATCCCACACAAACGAATGCTCCACATGCGGGTTTCACATGCCACCAACTCCACATTCACAGGCAACTTCAGCGCCACAGCCGTTTTCAGATAGCCCTCAATGCAAAGGCTCTAGACGCAAATATTGGTGTGAGAGCTAATTCAATCAAGGAAACACTGCATGTTGGTGAAGGGCATATTGAAGAAGGATCAGCCGAGTGGTTCTTGTGGGAGAACAACTCCATTTGGCTCACTAACTTCACACACCATCAGGCTTCCAAGCAGCTCTCAAGGAAACTCAGTTTTCACACTCTATGCTTAGTGCCCTTTGAGTGCATTATCTAGGAATGAACCTGGTAGAGCATCCCACACAAACGAATGCTCCACATGCGGGTTTCACATGCCACCAACTCCACATTCACAGGCAACTTCAGCGCCACAGCCGTTTTCAGATAGCCCTCAATGCAAAGGCTCTAGACGCAAATATTGGTGTGAGAGCTAATTCAATCAAGGAAACACTGCATGTTGGTGAAGGGCATATTGAAGAAGGATCAGCCGAGTGGTTCTGGTGGGAGAACAACTCCATTTGGCTCACTAACTTCACACACCATCAGGCTTCCAAGCAGCTCTCAAGGAAACTCAGTTTTGACACTCTATGCTTAGTGCTCTTTGTGTGCCCATGACTGAAATGAAGCTTGGTCAGCATCCCACACAAACGAATGCTCCACATGCGGGTTTCACATGCCACCAACTCCACATTCACAGGCAACTTCAGCGCCACAGCCGTTTTCAGATAGCCCTCAATGCAAAGGCTCTAGACGCAAATATTGGTGTGAGAGCTAATTCAATCAAGGAAACACTGCATGTTGGTGAAGGGCATATTGAAGAAGGATCAGCCGAGTGGTTCTTGTGGGAGAACAACTCCATTTGGCTCACTAACTTCACACACCATCAGGCTTCCAAGCAGGTCTCAAGGAAACTCAGTTTTCACACTCTATGCTTAGTGCCCTTTGAGTGCATTATCTAGGAATGAACCTGGTAGAGCATCCCACACAAACGAATGCTCCACATGCGGGTTTCACATGCCACCAACTCCACATTCACAGGCAACTTCAGCGCCACAGCCGTTTTCAGATAGCCCTCAATGCAAAGGCTCTAGACGCAAATATTGGTGTGAGAGCTAATTCAATCAAGGAAACACTGCATGTTGGTGAAGGGCATATTGAAGAAGGATCAGCCGAGTGGTTCTGGTGGGAGAACAACTCCATTTGGCTCACTAACTTCACACACCATCAGGCTTCCAAGCAGCTCTCAAGGAAACTCAGTTTTCACACTCTATGCTTAGTGCCCTTTGAGTGCATTATCTAGGAATGAACCTGGTAGAGCATCCCACACAAACGAATGCTCCACATGCGGGTTTCACATGCCACCAACTCCACATTCACAGGCAACTTCAGCGCCACAGCCGTTTTCAGATAGCCCTCAATGCAGAGGCTCTAGACGCAAATATTGGTGTGAGAGCTAATTCAATCAAGGAAACACTGCATGTTGGTGAAGGGCATATTGAAGAAGGATCAGCCGAGTGGTTCTTGTGGGAGAACAACTCCATTTGGCTCACTAACTTCACACACCATCAGGCTTCCAAGCAGCTCTCAAGGAAACTCAGTTTTCACACTCTATGCTTAGTGCCCTTTGAGTGCATTATCTAGGAATGAACCTGGTAGAGCATCCCACACAAACGAATGCTCCACATGCGGGTTTCACATGCCACCAACTCCACATTCACAGGCAACTTCAGCGCCACAGCCGTTTTCAGATAGCCCTCAATGCAAAGGCTCTAGACGCAAATATTGGTGTGAGAGCTAATTCAATCAAGGAAACACTGCATGTTGGTGAAGGGCATATTGAAGAAGGATCAGCCGAGTGGTTCTGGTGGGAGAACAACTCCATTTGGCTCACTAACTTCACACACCATCAGGCTTCCAAGCAGCTCTCAAGGAAACTCAGTTTTCACACTCTATGCTTAGTGCCCTTTGAGTGCATTATCTAGGAATGAACCTGGTAGAGCATCCCACACAAACGAATGCTCCACATGCGGGTTTCACATGCCACCAACTCCACATTCACAGGCAACTTCAGCGCCACAGCCGTTTTCAGATAGCCCCCAATGCAAAGGCTCTAGACGCAAATATTGGTGTGAGAGCTAATTCAATCAAGGAAACACTGCATGTTGGTGAAGGGCATATTGAAGAAGGATCAGCCGAGTGGTTCTTGTGGGAGAACAACTCCATTTGGCTCACTAACTTCACACACCATCAGGCTTCCAAGCAGCTCTCAAGGAAACTCAGTTTTCACACTCTATGCTTAGTGCCCTTTGAGTGCATTATCTAGGAATGAACCTGGTAGAGCATCCCACACAAACGAATGCTCCACATGCGGGTTTCACATGCCACCAACTCCACATTCACAGGCAACTTCAGCGCCACAGCCGTTTTCAGATAGCCCTCAATGCAAAGGCTCTAGACGCAAATATTGGTGTGAGAGCTAATTCAATCAAGGAAACACTGCATGTTGGTGAAGGGCATATTGAAGAAGGATCAGCCGAGTGGTTCTTGTGGGAGAACAACTCCATTTGGCTCACTAACTTCACACACCATCAGGCTTCCAAGCAGCTCTCAAGGAAACTCAGTTTTCACACTCTATGCTTAGTGCCCTTTGAGTGCATTATCTAGGAATGAACCTGGTAGAGCATCCCACACAAACGAATGCTCCACATGCGGGTTTCACATGCCACCAACTCCACATTCACAGGCAACTTCAGCGCCACAGCCGTTTTCAGATAGCCCCCAATGCAAAGGCTCTAGACGCAAATATTGGTGTGAGAGCTAATTCAATCAAGGAAACACTGCATGTTGGTGAAGGGCATATTGAAGAAGGATCAGCCGAGTGGTTCTTGTGGGAGAACAACTCCATTTGGCTCACTAACTTCACACACCATCAGGCTTCCAAGCAGCTCTCAAGGAAACTCAGTTTTCACACTCTATGCTTAGTGCTCTTTGTGTGCCCAGGACTGAAATGAAGCTTGGTCAGCATCCCACACAAACGAATGCTCCACATGCGGGTTTCACATGCCACCAACTCCACATTCACAGGCAACTTCAGCGCCACAGCCGTTTTCAGATAGCCCTCAATGCAAAGGCTCTAGACGCAAATATTGGTGTGAGAGCTAATTCAATCAAGGAAACACTGCATGTTGGTGAAGGGCATATTGAAGAAGGATCAGCCGAGTGGTTCTTGTGGGAGAACAACTCCATTTGGCTCACTAACTTCACACACCATCAGGCTTCCAAGCAGCTCTCAAGGAAACTCAGTTTTCACACTCTATGCTTAGTGCCCTTTGAGTGCATTATCTAGGAATGAACCTGGTAGAGCATCCCACACAAACGAATGCTCCACATGCGGGTTTCACATGCCACCAACTCCACATTCACAGGCAACTTCAGCGCCACAGCCGTTTTCAGATAGCCCTCAATGCAAAGGCTCTAGACGCAAATATTGGTGTGAGAGCTAATTCAATCAAGGAAACACTGCATGTTGGTGAAGGGCATATTGAAGAAGGATCACCCGAGTGGTTCTGGTGGGAGAACAACTCCATTTGGCTCACTAACTTCACACACCATCAGGCTTCCAAGCAGCTCTCAAGGAAACTCAGTTTTCACACTCTATGCTTAGTGCCCTTTGAGTGCATTATCTAGGAATGAACCTGGTAGAGCATCCCACACAAACGAATGCTCCACATGCGGGTTTCACATGCCACCAACTCCACATTCACACGCAACTTCAGCGCCACAGCCGTTTTCAGATAGCCCCCAATGCAAAGGCTCTAGACGCAAATATTGGTGTGAGAGCTAATTCAATCAAGGAAACACTGCATGTTGGTGAAGGGCATATTGAAGAAGGATCAGCCGAGTGGTTCTTGTGGGAGAACAACTCCATTTGGCTCACTAACTTCACACACCATCAGGCTTCCAAGCAGCTCTCAAGGAAACTCAGTTTTCACACTCTATGCTTAGTGCCCTTTGAGTGCATTATCTAGGAATGAACCTGGTAGAGCATCCCACACAAACGAATGCTCCACATGCGGGTTTCACATGCCACCAACTCCACATTCACAGGCAACTTCAGCGCCACAGCCGTTTTCAGATAGCCCTCAATGCAAAGGCTCTAGACGCAAATATTGGTGTGAGAGCTAATTCAATCAAGGAAACACTGCATGTTGGTGAAGGGCATATTGAAGAAGGATCAGCCGAGTGGTTCTTGTGGGAGAACAACTCCATTTGGCTCACTAACTTCACACACCATCAGGCTTCCAAGCAGCTCTCAAGGAAACTCAGTTTTCACACTCTATGCTTAGTGCTCTTTGTGTGCCCATGACTGAAATGAAGCTTTGTCAGCATCCCACACAAACGAATGCTCCACATGCGGGTTTCACATGCCACCAACTCCACATTCACAGGCAACTTCAGCGCCACAGCCGTTTTCAGATAACCCTCAATGCAAAGGCTCTAGACGCAAATATTGGTGTGAGAGCTAATTCAATCAAGGAAACACTGCATGTTGGTGAAGGGCATATTGAAGAAGGATCAGCCGAGTGGTTCTTGTGGGAGAACAACTCCATTTGGCTCACTAACTTCACACACCATCAGGCTTCCAAGCAGCTCTCAAGGAAACTCAGTTTTCACACTCTATGCTTAGTGCCCTTTGAGTGCATTATCTAGGAATGAACCTGGTAGAGCATCCCACACAAACGAATGCTCCACATGCGGGTTTCACATGCCACCAACTCCACATTCACAGGCAACTTCAGCGCCACAGCCGTTTTCAGATAGCCCTCAATGCAAAGGCTCTAGACGCAAATATTGGTGTGAGAGCTAATTCAATCAAGGAAACACTGCATGTTGGTGAAGGGCATATTGAAGAAGGATCAGCCGAGTGGTTCTGGTGGGAGAACAACTCCATTTGGCTCACTAACTTCACACACCATCAGGCTTCCAAGCAGCTCTCAAGGAAACTCAGTTTTCACACTCTATGCTTAGTGCCCTTTGAGTGCATTATCTAGGAATGAACCTGGTAGAGCATCCCACACAAACGAATGCTCCACATGCGGGTTTCACATGCCACCAACTCCACATTCACAGGCAACTTCAGCGCCACAGCCGTTTTCAGATAGCCCTCAATGCAAAGGCTCTAGACGCAAATATTGGTGTGAGAGCTAATTCAATCAAGGAAACACTGCATGTTGGTGAAGGGCATATTGAAGAAGGATCAGCCGAGTGGTTCTTGTGGGAGAACAACTCCATTTGGCTCACTAACTTCACACACCATCAGGCTTCCAAGCAGCTCTCAAGGAAACTCAGTTTTCACACTCTATGCTTAGTGCCCTTTGAGTGCATTATCTAGGAATGAACCTGGTAGAGCATCCCACACAAACGAATGCTCCACATGCGGGTTTCACATGCCACCAACTCCACATTCACAGGCAACTTCAGCGCCACAGCCGTTTTCAGATAGCCCTCAATGCAAAGGCTCTAGACGCAAATATTGGTGTGAGAGCTAATTCAATCAAGGAAACACTGCATGTTGGTGAAGGGCATATTGAAGAAGGATCAGCCGAGTGGTTCTGGTGGGAGAACAACTCCATTTGGCTCACTAACTTCACACACCATCAGGCTTCCAAGCAGCTCTCAAGGAAACTCAGTTTTGACACTCTATGCTTAGTGCTCTTTGTGTGCCCATGACTGAAATGAAGCTTGGTCAGCATCCCACACAAACGAATGCTCCACATGCGGGTTTCACATGCCACCAACTCCACATTCACAGGCAACTTCAGCGCCACAGCCGTTTTCAGATAGCCCTCAATGCAAAGGCTCTAGACGCAAATATTGGTGTGAGAGCTAATTCAATCAAGGAAACACTGCATGTTGGTGAAGGGCATATTGAAGAAGGATCAGCCGAGTGGTTCTTGTGGGAGAACAACTCCATTTGGCTCACTAACTTCACACACCATCAGGCTTCCAAGCAGGTC
This sequence comes from Ochotona princeps, assembly GCF_030435755.1. Lineage (NCBI taxonomy): Eukaryota > Metazoa > Chordata > Mammalia > Lagomorpha > Ochotonidae > Ochotona > Ochotona princeps. The sequence continues at coordinate 56,612 of NW_026698589.1, forward strand.
TCAAGGAAACTCAGTTTTCACACTCTATGCTTAGTGCCCTTTGAGTGCATTATCTAGGAATGAACCTGGTAGAGCATCCCACACAAACGAATGCTCCACATGCGGGTTTCACATGCCACCAACTCCACATTCACAGGCAACTTCAGCGCCACAGCCGTTTTCAGATAGCCCTCAATGCAAAGGCTCTAGACGCAAATATTGGTGTGAGAGCTAATTCAATCAAGGAAACACTGCATGTTGGTGAAGGGCATATTGAAGAAGGATCAGCCGAGTGGTTCTGGTGGGAGAACAACTCCATTTGGCTCACTAACTTCACACACCATCAGGCTTCCAAGCAGCTCTCAAGGAAACTCAGTTTTCACACTCTATGCTTAGTGCCCTTTGAGTGCATTATCTAGGAATGAACCTGGTAGAGCATCCCACACAAACGAATGCTCCACATGCGGGTTTCACATGCCACCAACTCCACATTCACAGGCAACTTCAGCGCCACAGCCGTTTTCAGATAGCCCTCAATGCAGAGGCTCTAGACGCAAATATTGGTGTGAGAGCTAATTCAATCAAGGAAACACTGCATGTTGGTGAAGGGCATATTGAAGAAGGATCAGCCGAGTGGTTCTTGTGGGAGAACAACTCCATTTGGCTCACTAACTTCACACACCATCAGGCTTCCAAGCAGCTCTCAAGGAAACTCAGTTTTCACACTCTATGCTTAGTGCCCTTTGAGTGCATTATCTAGGAATGAACCTGGTAGAGCATCCCACACAAACGAATGCTCCACATGCGGGTTTCACATGCCACCAACTCCACATTCACAGGCAACTTCAGCGCCACAGCCGTTTTCAGATAGCCCTCAATGCAAAGGCTCTAGACGCAAATATTGGTGTGAGAGCTAATTCAATCAAGGAAACACTGCATGTTGGTGAAGGGCATATTGAAGAAGGATCAGCCGAGTGGTTCTGGTGGGAGAACAACTCCATTTGGCTCACTAACTTCACACACCATCAGGCTTCCAAGCAGCTCTCAAGGAAACTCAGTTTTCACACTCTATGCTTAGTGCCCTTTGAGTGCATTATCTAGGAATGAACCTGGTAGAGCATCCCACACAAACGAATGCTCCACATGCGGGTTTCACATGCCACCAACTCCACATTCACAGGCAACTTCAGCGCCACAGCCGTTTTCAGATAGCCCCCAATGCAAAGGCTCTAGACGCAAATATTGGTGTGAGAGCTAATTCAATCAAGGAAACACTGCATGTTGGTGAAGGGCATATTGAAGAAGGATCAGCCGAGTGGTTCTTGTGGGAGAACAACTCCATTTGGCTCACTAACTTCACACACCATCAGGCTTCCAAGCAGCTCTCAAGGAAACTCAGTTTTCACACTCTATGCTTAGTGCCCTTTGAGTGCATTATCTAGGAATGAACCTGGTAGAGCATCCCACACAAACGAATGCTCCACATGCGGGTTTCACATGCCACCAACTCCACATTCACAGGCAACTTCAGCGCCACAGCCGTTTTCAGATAGCCCTCAATGCAAAGGCTCTAGACGCAAATATTGGTGTGAGAGCTAATTCAATCAAGGAAACACTGCATGTTGGTGAAGGGCATATTGAAGAAGGATCAGCCGAGTGGTTCTTGTGGGAGAACAACTCCATTTGGCTCACTAACTTCACACACCATCAGGCTTCCAAGCAGCTCTCAAGGAAACTCAGTTTTCACACTCTATGCTTAGTGCCCTTTGAGTGCATTATCTAGGAATGAACCTGGTAGAGCATCCCACACAAACGAATGCTCCACATGCGGGTTTCACATGCCACCAACTCCACATTCACAGGCAACTTCAGCGCCACAGCCGTTTTCAGATAGCCCCCAATGCAAAGGCTCTAGACGCAAATATTGGTGTGAGAGCTAATTCAATCAAGGAAACACTGCATGTTGGTGAAGGGCATATTGAAGAAGGATCAGCCGAGTGGTTCTTGTGGGAGAACAACTCCATTTGGCTCACTAACTTCACACACCATCAGGCTTCCAAGCAGCTCTCAAGGAAACTCAGTTTTCACACTCTATGCTTAGTGCTCTTTGTGTGCCCAGGACTGAAATGAAGCTTGGTCAGCATCCCACACAAACGAATGCTCCACATGCGGGTTTCACATGCCACCAACTCCACATTCACAGGCAACTTCAGCGCCACAGCCGTTTTCAGATAGCCCTCAATGCAAAGGCTCTAGACGCAAATATTGGTGTGAGAGCTAATTCAATCAAGGAAACACTGCATGTTGGTGAAGGGCATATTGAAGAAGGATCAGCCGAGTGGTTCTTGTGGGAGAACAACTCCATTTGGCTCACTAACTTCACACACCATCAGGCTTCCAAGCAGCTCTCAAGGAAACTCAGTTTTCACACTCTATGCTTAGTGCCCTTTGAGTGCATTATCTAGGAATGAACCTGGTAGAGCATCCCACACAAACGAATGCTCCACATGCGGGTTTCACATGCCACCAACTCCACATTCACAGGCAACTTCAGCGCCACAGCCGTTTTCAGATAGCCCTCAATGCAAAGGCTCTAGACGCAAATATTGGTGTGAGAGCTAATTCAATCAAGGAAACACTGCATGTTGGTGAAGGGCATATTGAAGAAGGATCACCCGAGTGGTTCTGGTGGGAGAACAACTCCATTTGGCTCACTAACTTCACACACCATCAGGCTTCCAAGCAGCTCTCAAGGAAACTCAGTTTTCACACTCTATGCTTAGTGCCCTTTGAGTGCATTATCTAGGAATGAACCTGGTAGAGCATCCCACACAAACGAATGCTCCACATGCGGGTTTCACATGCCACCAACTCCACATTCACACGCAACTTCAGCGCCACAGCCGTTTTCAGATAGCCCCCAATGCAAAGGCTCTAGACGCAAATATTGGTGTGAGAGCTAATTCAATCAAGGAAACACTGCATGTTGGTGAAGGGCATATTGAAGAAGGATCAGCCGAGTGGTTCTTGTGGGAGAACAACTCCATTTGGCTCACTAACTTCACACACCATCAGGCTTCCAAGCAGCTCTCAAGGAAACTCAA
>NW_026698590.1:0-24847 GCF_030435755.1 Ochotona princeps
TGAATTAGCTCTCACACCAATATTTGTGTCTAGAGCCTTTACATTGAGGGTTATCTGAAAACGGCTGTGGCGCTGAAGTTGCCTGTGAATGTGGAGTTGGTGGCATGTGAAACCCTCATGTGCAGCATTCGTTTGTGTGGGATACCCACCAAGATCATTTCAGTCCTAGGCCTTCAAAGGGCACTAAGCATAGAGTGTGAAAACTGAGTTTCCTTGAGAGCTGCTTGGAAGCCTGATGGTGTGTGAAGTTAGTGAGCCAAATGGAGTTGTTCTCCCACAAGAACCACTCGGCTGATCCTTCTTCAATACGACCTTCACCAACATGCAGTGTTTCCTTGATTGAATTAGCTCTCACACCAATATTTGCGTCTAGAGCCTTTGCATTGAGGGCTATCTGAAAACGGCTGTGGCGCTGAAGTTGCCTGAGAATGTGGAGTTGGTGGCATGTGAAACCCGCATGTGGAGCATTCGTTTGTGTGATGCTCGACCAGGTTCATTCCTAGATAATGCACTCAAAGGGCACTAAGCATAGAGTGTGAAAACTGAGTTTCCTTGAGAGCTGCTTGGAAGCCTGATGGTGTGTGAAGTCAGTGAGCCAAATGGAGTTGTTCTCCCACAAGAACCACTCGGCTGATCCTTCTTCAATATGCCCTTCACCAACATGCAGTGTTTCCTTGATTGAATTAGCTCTCACAAAAATATTTGCGTCTAGAGCCTTTGCATTGAGGGCTATCTGAAAACGGCTGTGGCGCTGAAGTTGCCTGAGAATGTGGAGTTGGTGGCATGTGAAACCCGCATGTGGAGCAATCATTTGTGTGGGATGTACACCAAGCTTCATTTCAGTCGTAGGCACTCAAAGGGCACTAAGCATAGAGTGTGAAAACTGAGTTTCCTTGAGAGCTGCTTGGAAGCCTGATGGTGTGTGAAGTTAGTGAGCCAAATGGAGTTGTTCTCCCACAAGAACCACTCGGCTGATCCTTCTTCAATATGCCCTTCACCAACATGCAGTGTTTCCTTGATTGAATTAGCTCTCACACCAATATTTGCCTCTAGAGCCTTTGCATTGAGGGCTATCTGAAAACGGCTTTGGCACTGAAGTTACCTGTGAATGTGGAGTTGGTGGCATGTGAAACCCGCATGTGGAGCATTCGTTTGTGTGGGATGCTCTACCAGGTTCATTCCTAGATAATGCACTCAAAGGGCACTAAGCATAGAGTGTGAAAACTGAGTTTCCTTGAGAGCTGCTTGGAAGCCTGATTGTCTGTGAAGTTAGTGATCCAAATGGAGTTGTTCTCCCACAAGAACCACTCGGCTGATTCTTCTTGAATATGCCCTTCACCAACATGCAGTGTTTCCTTGATTGAATTAGCTCTCACACCAATATTTGCGTCTAGAGCCTTTGCATTGAGGGCTATCTGAAAACGGCTGTGGCGCTGAAGTTGCCTGAGAATGTGGAGTTGGTGGCATGTGAAACCCGCATGTGGAGCATTCGTTTGTGTGGGATGCTCTACCAGGTTCATTCCTAGATAATGCACTCAAAGGGCACTAAGCATAGAGTGTGAAAACTGAGTTTCCTTCAGAGCTGCTTGGAAGCCTGATGGTGTGTGAAGTTAGTGAGCCAAATGGAGTTGTTCTCCCACAAGAACCACTCCGCAGATCCTTCTTCAATATGCCCTTCACCAACATGCAGTGTTTCCTTGATTGAATTAGCTCTCACACCAATATTTGTGTCTAGAGCCTTTGCATTGAGGGCTATCTGAAAACGGCTGTGGCGCTGCAGTTGCCTGTGAATGTGGAGTTGGGGGCATGTGAAACCCGCATGTGGAGCATTCGTTTGTGTGGGATGCTCACCAAGCTTCATTTCAGTCCTAGGCTCTCAAAGGGCACTAAGCATAGAGTGTGAAAACTGAGTTTCCTTGAGAGCTGCTTGGAAGCCTGATGGTGTGTGAAGTTAGTGAGCCAAATGGAGTTGTTCTCCCACAAGAACCACTCGGCTGATCCTTCTTCAATATGCCCTTCACCAACATGCAGTGTTTCCTTGATTGAATTAGCTCTCACACCAATATTTGCGTCTAGAGCCTTTGCATTGAGGGCTATCTGAAAACGGCTGTGGCGCTGAAGTTGCCTGAGAATGTGGAGTTGGTGGCATGTGAAACCCGCATGTGGAGCATTCGTTTGTGTGGGATGCTCTACCAGGTTCATTCCTAGATAATGCACTCAAAGGGCACTAAGCATAGAGTGTGAAAACTGAGTTTCCTTCAGAGCTGCTTGGAAGCCTGATGGTGTGTGAAGTTAGTGAGCCAAATGGAGTTGTTCTCCCACAAGAACCACTCCGCAGATCCTTCTTCAATATGCCCTTCACCAACATGCAGTGTTTCCTTGATTGAATTAGCTCTCACACCAATATTTGTGTCTAGAGCCTTTGCATTGAGGGCTATCTGAAAACGGCTGTGGCGCTGAAGTTGCCTGAGAATGTGGAGTTGGTGGCATGTGAAACTCGCATGTGGAGCATTCGTTTGTGTGATGCTCGACCAGGTTCATTCCTAGATAATGCACTCAAAGGGCACTAAGCATAGAGTGTGAAAACTGAGTTTCCTTGAGAGCTGCTTGGAAGCCTGATGGTGTGTGAAGTCAGTGAGCCAAATGGAGTTGTTCTCCCACAAGAACCACTCGGCTGATCCTTCTTCAATATGCCCTTCACCAACATGCAGTGTTTCCTTGATTGAATTAGCTCTCACAAAAATATTTGCGTCTAGAGCCTTTGCATTGAGGGCTATCTGAAAACGGCTGTGGCGCTGAAGTTGCCTGAGAATGTGGAGTTGGTGGCATGTGAAACCCGCATGTGGAGCAATCATTTGTGTGGGATGTACACCAAGCTTCATTTCAGTCGTAGGCACTCAAAGGGCACTAAGCATAGAGTGTGAAAACTGAGTTTCCTTGAGAGCTGCTTGGAAGCCTGATGGTGTGTGAAGTTAGTGAGCCAAATGGAGTTGTTCTCCCACAAGAACCACTCGGCTGATCCTTCTTCAATATGCCCTTCACCAACATGCAGTGTTTCCTTGATTGAATTAGCTCTCACACCAATATTTGCCTCTAGAGCCTTTGCATTGAGGGCTATCTGAAAACGGCTTTGGCACTGAAGTTACCTGTGAATGTGGAGTTGGTGGCATGTGAAACCCGCATGTGGAGCATTCGTTTGTGTGGGATGCTCTACCAGGTTCATTCCTAGATAATGCACTCAAAGGGCACTAAGCATAGAGTGTGAAAACTGAGTTTCCTTGAGAGCTGCTTGGAAGCCTGATTGTCTGTGAAGTTAGTGATCCAAATGGAGTTGTTCTCCCACAAGAACCACTCGGCTGATTCTTCTTGAATATGCCCTTCACCAACATGCAGTGTTTCCTTGATTGAATTAGCTCTCACACCAATATTTGCGTCTAGAGCCTTTGCATTGAGGGCTATCTGAAAACGGCTGTGGCGCTGAAGTTGCCTGAGAATGTGGAGTTGGTGGCATGTGAAACCCGCATGTGGAGCATTCGTTTGTGTGGGATGCTCTACCAGGTTCATTCCTAGATAATGCACTCAAAGGGCACTAAGCATAGAGTGTGAAAACTGAGTTTCCTTCAGAGCTGCTTGGAAGCCTGATGGTGTGTGAAGTTAGTGAGCCAAATGGAGTTGTTCTCCCACAAGAACCACTCCGCAGATCCTTCTTCAATATGCCCTTCACCAACATGCAGTGTTTCCTTGATTGAATTAGCTCTCACACCAATATTTGTGTCTAGAGCCTTTGCATTGAGGGCTATCTGAAAACGGCTGTGGCGCTGCAGTTGCCTGTGAATGTGGAGTTGGGGGCATGTGAAACCCGCATGTGGAGCATTCGTTTGTGTGGGATGCTCACCAAGCTTCATTTCAGTCCTAGGCTCTCAAAGGGCACTAAGCATAGAGTGTGAAAACTGAGTTTCCTTGAGAGCTGCTTGGAAGCCTGATGGTGTGTGAAGTTAGTGATCCAAATGGAGTTGTTCTCCCACAAGAACCACTCGGCTGATCCTTCTTCAATATGCCCTTCACCAACATGCAGTGTTTCCTTGATTGAATTAGCTCTCACACCAATATTTGCGTCTAGAGCCTTTGCATTGAGGGCTATCTGAAAACGGCTGTGGCGCTGAAGTTGCCTGAGAATGTGGAGTTGGTGGCATGTGAAACCCGCATGTGGAGCATTCGTTTGTGTGGGATGCTCTACCAGGTTCATTCCTAGATAATGCACTCAAAGGGCACTAAGCATAGAGTGTGAAAACTGAGTTTCCTTGAGAGCTGCTTGGAAGCCTGATGGTGTGTGAAGTTAGTGAGCCAAATGGAGTTGTTCTCCCACAAGAACCACTCCGCAGATCCTTCTTCAATATGCCCTTCACCAACATGCAGTGTTTCCTTGATTGAATTAGCTCTCACACCAATATTTGTGTCTAGAGCCTTTGCATTGAGGGCTATCTGAAAACGGCTGTGGCGCCGAAGTTGCCTGAGAATGTGGAGTTGGTGGCATGTGAAACGCGCATGTGGAGCATTCGTTTGTGTGATGCTCGACCAGGTTCATTCCTAGATAATGCACTCAAAGGGCACTAAGCATAGAGTGTGAAAACTGAGTTTCCTTGAGAGCTGCTTGGAAGCCTGATGGTGTGTGAAGTCAGTGAGCCAAATGGAGTTGTTCTCCCACAAGAACCACTCGGCTGATCCTTCTTCAATATGCCCTTCACCAACATGCAGTGTTTCCTTGATTGAATTAGCTCTCACACCAATATTTGCGTCTAGAGCCTTTGCATTGAGGGCTATCTGAAAATGGCTGTGGCGCTGAAGTTGCCTGAGAATGTGGAGTTGGTGGCATGTGAAACCCGCATGTGGAGCATTCGTTTGTGTGGGATGCTCACCAAGCTTCATTTCAGTCCTAGGCACTCAAAGGGCACTAAGCATAGAGTGTGAAAACTGAGTTTCCTTGAGAGCTGCTTGGAAGCCTGATGGTGTGTGAAGTTAGTGAGCCAAATGGAGTTGTTCTCCCACAAGAACCACTCGGCTTGATCCTTCTTCAATATGCCCTTCACCAACATGCAGTGTTTCCTTGATTGAATTAGCTCTCACACCAATATTTGCCTCTAGAGCCTTTGCATTGAGGGCTATCTGAAAACGGCTGTGGCGCTGCAGTTGCCTGTGAATGTGGAGTTGGTGGCATGTGAAACCCGCATGGGGAGCATTCGTTTGTGTGGGATGCTCGACCAGGTTCATTCCTAGATAATGCACTCAAAGGGCACTAAGCATAGAGTGTGGAAACTGCGTTTCCTTGAGAGCTGCTTGGAAGCCTGATGGTGTGTGAAGTTAGTGATCCAAATGGAATTGTTCTCCCACAAGAACCACTCGGCTGATCCTTCTTCAATATGCCCATTGCCAACATGCAGTCTTTCCTTGATTGAATTAGCTCTCACACCAATATTTGCGTCTAGAGCCTTTACATTGAGGGCTATCTGAAAACGGCTTTGGCGCTGAAGTTGCCTGTGAATGTGGAGTTGTTGGCATGTGAAACCCGCATGTGGAGCATTCGTTTTTGTGGGATGCTCTACCAGGTTCATTCCTAGATAATGCACTCAAAGGGCACTAAGCATAGAGTGTGAAAACTGAGTTTCCTTGAGAGCTGCTTGGAAGCCTGATGGTGTGCGAAGTTAGTGAGCCAAATGGAGTTGTTCTCCCACAAGAACCACTCGGCTGATCCTTCTTCAATATGCCCTTCACCAACATGCAGTGTTTCCTTGATTGAATTAGCTCTCACACCAATATTTGCGTCTAGAGCCTTTGCATTGAGGGCTATCTGAAAACGGCTGTGGCGCTGAAGTTGCCTGAGAATGTGGAGTTGGTGGCATGTGAAACCCGCATGTGCAGCATTCGTTTGTGTGGGATGCTCACCAAGCTTCATTTCAGTCCTAGGCACTCAAAGGGCACTAAGCATAGAGTGTGAAAACTGAGTTTCCTTGAGAGCTGCTTGGAAGCCTGATGGTGTGTGAAGTCAGTGAGCCAAATGGAGTTGTTCTCCCACAAGAACCACTCGGCTGATCCTTCTTCAATATGCCCTTCACCAACATGCAGTGTTTCCTTGATTGAATTAGCTCTCACACCAATATTTGCGTCTAGAGCCGTTGCATTGAGGGCTATCTGAAAACGGCTGTGGCGCTGAAGTTGCCTGTGAATGTGGAGTTGGGGGCATGTGAAACCCGCATGTGGAGCATTCGTTTGTGTGGGATGCTCACCAAGCTTCATTTCAGTCCTAGGCTCTCAAAGGGCACTAAGCATAGAGTGTGAAAACTGAGTTTCCTTGAGAGCTGCTTGGAAGCCTGATGGTGTGTGAAGTTAGTGAGCCAAATGGAGTTGTTCTCCACAAGAACCACTCGGCTGATCCTTCTTCAATATGCCCTTCACCAACATGCAGTGTTTCCTTGATTGAATTAGCTCTCACACCAATATTTGCGTCTAGAGCCTTTGCATTGAGGGCTATCTGAAAATGGCTGTGGCGCTGAAGTTGCCTGAGAATGTGGAGTTGGTGGCATGTGAAACCCGCATGTGGAGCATTCGTTTGTGTGGGATGCTCACCAAGCTTCATTTCAGTCCTAGGCACTCAAAGGGCACTAAGCATAGAGTGTGAAAACTGAGTTTCCTTGAGAGCTGCTTGGAAGCCTGATGGTGTGTGAAGTTAGTGAGCCAAATGGAGTTGTTCTCCCACAAGAACCACTCGGCTGATCCTTCTTCAATATGCCCTTCACCAACATGCAGTGTTTCCTTGATTGAATTAGCTCTCACACCAATATTTGCCTCTAGAGCCTTTGCATTGAGGGCTATCTGAAAACGGCTGTGGCGCTGCAGTTGCCTGTGAATGTGGAGTTGGTGGCATGTGAAACCCGCATGGGGAGCATTCGTTTGTGTGGGATGCTCGACCAGGTTCATTCCTAGATAATGCACTCAAAGGGCACTAAGCATAGAGTGTGGAAACTGCGTTTCCTTGAGAGCTGCTTGGAAGCCTGATGGTGTGTGAAGTTAGTGATCCAAATGGAATTGTTCTCCCACAAGAACCACTCGGCTGATCCTTCTTCAATATGCCCATTGCCAACATGCAGTCTTTCCTTGATTGAATTAGCTCTCACACCAATATTTGCGTCTAGAGCCTTTACATTGAGGGCTATCTGAAAACGGCTTTGGCGCTGAAGTTGCCTGTGAATGTGGAGTTGGTGGCATGTGAAAGCCGCATGTGCAGCATTCGTTTTTGTGGGATGCTCTACCAGGTTCATTCCTAGATAATGCACTCAAAGGGCACTAAGCATAGAGTGTGAAAACTGAGTTTCCTTGAGAGCTGCTTGGAAGCCTGATGGTGTGTGAAGTTAGTGAGCCAAATGGAGTTGTTCTCCCACAAGAACCACTCGGCTGATCCTTCTTCAATATGCCCTTCACCAACATGCAGTGTTTCCTTGATTGAATTAGCTCTCACACCAATATTTGCGTCTAGAGCCTTTGCATTGAGGGCTATCTGAAAACGGCTGTGGCGCTGAAGTTGCCTGAGAATGTGGAGTTGGTGGCATGTGAAACCCGCATGTGCAGCATTCGTTTGTGTGGGATGCTCACCAAGCTTCATTTCAGTCCTAGGCACTCAAAGGGCACTAAGCATAGAGTGTGAAAACTGAGTTTCCTTGAGAGCTGCTTGGAAGCCTGATGGTGTGTGAAGTCAGTGAGCCAAATGGAGTTGTTCTCCCACAAGAACCACTCGGCTGATCCTTCTTCAATATGCCCTTCACCAACATGCAGTGTTTCCTTGATTGAATTAGCTCTCACACCAATATTTGCGTCTAGAGCCGTTGCATTGAGGGCTATCTGAAAACGGCTGTGGCGCTGAAGTTGCCTGTGAATGTGGAGTTGGGGGCATGTGAAACCCGCATGTGGAGCATTCGTTTGTGTGGGATGCTCACCAAGCTTCATTTTCAGTCCTAGGCTCTCAAAGGGCACTAAGCATAGAGTGTGAAAACTGAGTTTCCTTGAGAGCTGCTTGGAAGCCTGATGGTGTGTGAAGTTAGTGAGCCAAATGGAGTTGTTCTCCCACAAGAACCACTCGGCTGATCCTTCTTCAATATGCCCTTCACCAACATGCAGTGTTTCCTTGATTGAATTAGCTCTCACACCAATATTTGCGTCTAGAGCCTTTGCATTGAGGGCTATCTGAAAATGGCTGTGGCGCTGAAGTTGCCTGAGAATGTGGAGTTGGTGGCATGTGAAACCCGCATGTGGAGCATTCGTTTGTGTGGGATGCTCACCAAGCTTCATTTCAGTCCTAGGCACTCAAAGGGCACTAAGCATAGAGTGTGAAAACTGAGTTTCCTTGAGAGCTGCTTGGAAGCCTGATGGTGTGTGAAGTTAGTGAGCCAAATGGAGTTGTTCTCCCACAAGAACCACTCGGCTGATCCTTCTTCAATATGCCCTTCACCAACATGCAGTGTTTCCTTGATTGAATTAGCTCTCACACCAATATTTGCCTCTAGAGCCTTTGCATTGAGGGCTATCTGAAAACGGCTGTGGCGCTGCAGTTGCCTGTGAATTTGGAGTTGGTGGCATGTGAAACCCGCATGGGGAGCATTCGTTTGTGTGGGATGCTCGACCAGGTTCATTCCTAGATAATGCACTCAAAGGGCACTAAGCATAGAGTGTGGAAACTGCGTTTCCTTGAGAGCTGCTTGGAAGCCTGATGGTGTGTGAAGTTAGTGATCCAAATGGAATTGTTCTCCCACAAGAACCACTCGGCTGATCCTTCTTCAATATGCCCATTGCCAACATGCAGTCTTTCCTTGATTGAATTAGCTCTCACACCAATATTTGCGTCTAGAGCCTTTACATTGAGGGCTATCTGAAAACGGCTTTGGCGCTGAAGTTGCCTGTGAATGTGGAGTTGGTGGCATGTGAAAGCCGCATGTGCAGCATTCGTTTTTGTGGGATGCTCTACCAGGTTCATTCCTAGATAATGCACTCAAAGGGCACTAAGCATAGAGTGTGAAAACTGAGTTTCCTTGAGAGCTGCTTGGAAGCCTGATGGTGTGTGAAGTTAGTGAGCCAAATGGAGTTGTTCTCCCACAAGAACCACTCGGCTGATCCTTCTTCAATATGCCCTTCACCAACATGCAGTGTTTCCTTGATTGAATTAGCTCTCACACCAATATTTGCGTCTAGAGCCTTTGCATTGAGGGCTATCTGAAAACAGCTGTGGCGCTGAAGTTGCCTGAGAATGTGGAGTTGGTGGCATGTGAAACCCGCATGTGGAGCATTCGTTTGTGTGGGATGCTCACCAAGCTTCATTTCAGTCCTAGGCACTCAAAGGGCACTAAGCATAGAGTGTGAAAACTGAGTTTCCTTGAGAGCTGCTTGGAAGCCTGATGGTGTGTGAAGTTAGTGATCCAAATGGAATTGTTCTCCCACAAGAACCACTCGGCTGATCCTTCTTCAATATGCCCATTGCCAACAGGCAGTGTTTCCTTGATTGAATTAGCTCTCACACCAATATTTGCGTCTAGAGCCTTTACATTGAGGGCTATCTGAAAACGGCTTTGGCGCTGAAGTTGCCTGTGAATGTGGAGTTGGGGGCATGTGAAACCCGCATGTGCAGCATTCGTTTTTTTGGGATGCTCTACCAGGTTCATTCCTAGATAATGCACTCAAAGGGCACTAAGCATAGAGTGTGAAAACTGAGTTTCCTTGAGAGCAGCTTGGAAGCCTGATGGTGTGTGAAGTTAGTGAGCCAAATGGAGTTGTTCTCCCACAAGAACCACTCGGCTGATCCTTCTTCAATATGCCCTTCACCAACATGCAGTGTTTCCTTGATTGAATTAGCTCTCACACCAATATTTGCGTCTAGAGCCTTTGCATTGAGGGCTATCTGAAAACGGCTGTGGCTCTGAAGTTGCCTGAGAATGTGGAGTTGGTGGCATGTGAAACCCGCATGTGCAGCATTCGTTTTTGTGGGATGCTCTACCAGGTTCATTCCTAGATAATGCACTCAAAGGGCACTAAGCATAGAGTGTGAAAACTGAGTTTCCTTGAGAGCTGCTTGGAAGCCTGATGGTGTGTGAAGTTAGTGAGCCAAATGGAGTTGTTCTCCCACAAGAACCACTCGGCTGATCCTTCTTCAATATGCCCATCACCAACATGCAGTGTTTCCTTGATTGAATTAGCTCTCACACCAATATTTGCGTCTAGAGCCTTTACATTGAGGGCTATCTGAAAACGGCTGTGGCGCTGAAGTTGCCTGAGAATGTGGAGTTGGTGGCATGTGAAACCCGCATGTGGAGCATTCGTTTGTGTGGGATACTCACCAAGCTTGATTTCATTCCTAGGCACTCAAAGGGCACTAAGCATAGAGTGTGAAAACTGAGTTTCCTTGAGAGCTGCTTGGAAGCCTGATGGTGTGTGAAGTTAGTGAGCCAAATGGAGTTGTTCTCCCACAAGAACCACTCGGCTGATCCTTCTTCAATATGCCCTTCACCAACATGCAGTGTTTCCTTGATTGAATTAGCTCTCACACCAATATTTGCGTCTAGAGCCTTTGCATTGAGGGCTATCTGAAAACGGCTGTGGCGCTGAAGATGCCTGAGAATGTGGAGTTGGTGGCATGTGAAACCCGCATGTGCAGCATTCGTTTGTGTGGGATGCTCTACCAGGTTCATTCCTAGATAATGCACTCAAAGGGCACTAAGCATAGAGTGTGAAAACTGAGTTTCCTTGAGAGCTGCTTGGAAGCCTGATGGTGTGTGAAGTTAGTGAGCCAAATGGAGTTGTTCTCCCACAAGAACCACTCGGCTGATCCTTCTTCAGTATGCCCTTCACCAACATGCAGTGTTTCCTTGATTGAATTAGCTCTCACACCAATATTTGCGTCTAGAGCCTTTGCATTGAGGGCTATCTGAAAACGGCTGTGGCGCTGAAGTTGCCTGAGAATGTGGAGTTGGTGGCATGTGAAACCCGCATGTGGAGCATTCGTTTGTGTGGGATGCTCTACCAGGTTCATTCCTAGATAATGCACTCAAAGGGCACTAAGCATAGAGTGTGAAAACTGAGTTTCCTTGAGAGCTGCTTGGAAGCCTGATGGTGTGTGAAGTTAGTGAGCCAAATGGAGTTGTTCTCCCACAAGAACCACTCCGCAGATCCTTCTTCAATATGCCCTTCACCAACATGCAGTGTTTCCTTGATTGAATTAGCTCTCACACCAATATTTGTGTCTAGAGCCTTTGCATTGAGGGCTATCTGAAAACGGCTGTGGCGCCGAAGTTGCCTGAGAATGTGGAGTTGGTGGCATGTGAAACGCGCATGTGGAGCATTCGTTTGTGTGATGCTCGACCAGGTTCATTCCTAGATAATGCACTCAAAGGGCACTAAGCATAGAGTGTGAAAACTGAGTTTCCTTGAGAGCTGCTTGGAAGCCTGATGGTGTGTGAAGTCAGTGAGCCAAATGGAGTTGTTCTCCCACAAGAACCACTCGGCTGATCCTTCTTCAATATGCCCTTCACCAACATGCAGTGTTTCCTTGATTGAATTAGCTCTCACACCAATATTTGCGTCTAGAGCCGTTGCATTGAGGGCTATCTGAAAACGGCTGTGGCGCTGAAGTTGCCTGTGAATGTGGAGTTGGGGGCATGTGAAACCCGCATGTGGAGCATTCGTTTGTGTGGGATGCTCACCAAGCTTCATTTCAGTCCTAGGCTCTCAAAGGGCACTAAGCATAGAGTGTGAAAACTGAGTTTCCTTGAGAGCTGCTTGGAAGCCTGATGGTGTGTGAAGTTAGTGAGCCAAATGGAGTTGTTCTCCCACAAGAACCACTCGGCTGATCCTTCTTCAATATGCCCTTCACCAACATGCAGTGTTTCCTTGATTGAATTAGCTCTCACACCAATATTTGCGTCTAGAGCCTTTGCATTGAGGGCTATCTGAAAATGGCTGTGGCGCTGAAGTTGCCTGAGAATGTGGAGTTGGTGGCATGTGAAACCCGCATGTGGAGCATTCGTTTGTGTGGGATGCTCACCAAGCTTCATTTCAGTCCTAGGCACTCAAAGGGCACTAAGCATAGAGTGTGAAAACTGAGTTTCCTTGAGAGCTGCTTGGAAGCCTGATGGTGTGTGAAGTTAGTGAGCCAAATGGAGTTGTTCTCCCACAAGAACCACTCGGCTGATCCTTCTTCAATATGCCCTTCACCAACATGCAGTGTTTCCTTGATTGAATTAGCTCTCACACCAATATTTGCCTCTAGAGCCTTTGCATTGAGGGCTATCTGAAAACGGCTGTGGCGCTGCAGTTGCCTGTGAATGTGGAGTTGGTGGCATGTGAAACCCGCATGGGGAGCATTCGTTTGTGTGGGATGCTCGACCAGGTTCATTCCTAGATAATGCACTCAAAGGGCACTAAGCATAGAGTGTGGAAACTGCGTTTCCTTGAGAGCTGCTTGGAAGCCTGATGGTGTGTGAAGTTAGTGATCCAAATGGAATTGTTCTCCCACAAGAACCACTCGGCTGATCCTTCTTCAATATGCCCATTGCCAACATGCAGTCTTTCCTTGATTGAATTAGCTCTCACACCAATATTTGCGTCTAGAGCCTTTACATTGAGGGCTATCTGAAAACGGCTTTGGCGCTGAAGTTGCCTGTGAATGTGGAGTTGGTGGCATGTGAAAGCCGCATGTGCAGCATTCGTTTTTGTGGGATGCTCTACCAGGTTCATTCCTAGATAATGCACTCAAAGGGCACTAAGCATAGAGTGTGAAAACTGAGTTTCCTTGAGAGCTGCTTGGAAGCCTGATGGTGTGTGAAGTTAGTGAGCCAAATGGAGTTGTTCTCCCACAAGAACCACTCGGCTGATCCTTCTTCAATATGCCCTTCACCAACATGCAGTGTTTCCTTGATTGAATTAGCTCTCACACCAATATTTGCGTCTAGAGCCTTTGCATTGAGGGCTATCTGAAAACGGCTGTGGCGCTGAAGTTGCCTGAGAATGTGGAGTTGGTGGCATGTGAAACCCGCATGTGCAGCATTCGTTTGTGTGGGATGCTCACCAAGCTTCATTTCAGTCCTAGGCACTCAAAGGGCACTAAGCATAGAGTGTGAAAACTGAGTTTCCTTGAGAGCTGCTTGGAAGCCTGATGGTGTGTGAAGTCAGTGAGCCAAATGGAGTTGTTCTCCCACAAGAACCACTCGGCTGATCCTTCTTCAATATGCCCTTCACCAACATGCAGTGTTTCCTTGATTGAATTAGCTCTCACACCAATATTTGCGTCTAGAGCCGTTGCATTGAGGGCTATCTGAAAACGGCTGTGGCGCTGAAGTTGCCTGTGAATGTGGAGTTGGTGGCATGTGAAACCCGCATGTGGAGCATTCGTTTGTGTGGGATGCTCACCAAGCTTCATTTCAGTACTAGGCTCTCAAAGGGCACTAAGCATAGAGTGTGAAAACTGAGTTTCCTTGAGAGCTGCTTGGAAGCCTGATGGTGTGTGAAGTTAGTGAGCCAAATGGAGTTGTTCTCCCACAAGAACCACTCGGCTGATCCTTCTTCAATATGCCCTTCACCAACATGCAGTGTTTCCTTGATTGAATTAGCTCTCACACCAATATTTGCATCTAGAGCCTTTGCATTGAGGGCTATCTGAAAATGGCTGTGGCGCTGAAGTTGCCTGAGAATGTGGAGTTGGTGGCATGTGAAACCCGCATGTGGAGCATTCGTTTGTGTGGGATGCTCACCAAGCTTCATTTCAGTCCTGGGCACTCAAAGGGCACTAAGCATAGAGTGTGAAAACTGAGTTTCCTTGAGAGCTGCTTGGAAGCCTGATGGTGTGTGAAGTTAGTGAGCCAAATGGAGTTGTTCTCCCACAAGAACCACTCGGCTGATCCTTCTTCAATATGCCCTTCACCAACATGCAGTGTTTCCTTGATTGAATTAGCTCTCACACCAATATTTGCCTCTAGAGCCTTTGCATTGAGGGCTATCTGAAAACGGCTGTGGCGCTGCAGTTGCCTGTGAATGTGGAGTTGGTGGCATGTGAAACCCGCATGGGGAGCATTCGTTTGTGTGGGATGCTCGACCAGGTTCATTCCTAGATAATGCACTCAAAGGGCACTAAGCATAGAGTGTGGAAACTGCGTTTCCTTGAGAGCTGCTTGGAAGCCTGATGGTGTGTGAAGTTAGTGATCCAAATGGAATTGTTCTCCCACAAGAACCACTCGGCTGATCCTTCTTCAATATGCCCATTGCCAACATGCAGTCTTTCCTTGATTGAATTAGCTCTCACACCAATATTTGCGTCTAGAGCCTTTACATTGAGGGCTATCTGAAAACGGCTTTGGCGCTGAAGTTGCCTGTGAATGTGGAGTTGGTGGCATGTGAAAGCCGCATGTGCAGCATTCGTTTTTGTGGGATGCTCTACCAGGTTCATTCCTAGATAATGCACTCAAAGGGCACTAAGCATAGAGTGTGAAAACTGAGTTTCCTTGAGAGCTGCTTGGAAGCCTGATGGTGTGTGAAGTTAGTGAGCCAGATGGAGTTGTTCTCCCACAAGAACCACTCGGCTGATCCTTCTTCAATATGCCCTTCACCAACATGCAGTGTTTCCTTGATTGAATTAGCTCTCACACCAATATTTGCGTCTAGAGCCTTTGCATTGAGGGCTATCTGAAAACGGCTTTGGCGCTGAAGTTGCCTGAGAATGTGGAGTTGGTGGCATGTGAAACCCGCATGTGGAGCATTCGTTTGTGTGGGATGCTCACCAAGCTTCATTTCAGTCCTAGGCACTCAAAGGGCACTAAGCATAGAGTGTGAAAACTGAGTTTCCTTGAGAGCTGCTTGGAAGCCTGATGGTGTGTGAAGTTAGTGATCCAAATGGAATTGTTCTCCCACAAGAACCACTCGGCTGATCCTTCTTCAATATGCCCATTGCCAACAGGCAGTGTTTCCTTGATTGAATTAGCTCTCACACCAATATTTGCGTCTAGAGCCTTTACATTGAGGGCTATCTGAAAACGGCTTTGGCGCTGAAGTTGCCTGTGAATGTGGAGTTGGGGGCATGTGAAACCCGCATGTGCAGCATTCGTTTTTGTGGGATGCTCTACCAGGTTCATTCCTAGATAATGCACTCAAAGGGCACTAAGCATAGAGTGTGAAAACTGAGTTTCCTTGAGAGCAGCTTGGAAGCCTGATGGTGTGTGAAGTTAGTGAGCCAAATGGAGTTGTTCTCCCACAAGAACCACTCGGCTGATCCTTCTTCAATATGCCCTTCACCAACATGCAGTGTTTCCTTGATTGAATTAGCTCTCACACCAATATTTGCGTCTAGAGCCTTTGCATTGAGGGCTATCTGAAAACGGCTGTGGCTCTGAAGTTGCCTGAGAATGTGGAGTTGGTGGCATGTGAAACCCGCATGTGCAGCATTCGTTTTTGTGAGATGCTCTACCAGGTTCATTCCTAGATAATGCACTCAAAGGGCACTAAGCATAGAGTGTGAAAACTGAGTTTCCTTGAGAGCTGCTTGGAAGCCTGATGGTGTGTGAAGTTAGTGAGCCAAATGGAGTTGTTCTCCCACAAGAACCACTCGGCTGATCCTTCTTCAATATGCCCATCACCAACATGCAGTGTTTCCTTGATTGAATTATCTCTCACACCAATATTTGCGTCTAGAGCCTTTGCATTGAGGGCTATCTGAAAACGGCTGTGGCGCTGAAGTTGCCTGAGAATGTGGAGTTGGTGGCATGTGAAACCCGCATGTGGAGCATTCGTTTGTGTGGGATACTCACCAAGCTTGATTTCATTCCTAGGCACTCAAAGGGCACTAAGCATAGAGTGTGAAAACTGAGTTTCCTTGAGAGCTGCTTGGAAGCCTGATGGTGTGTGAAGTTAGTGAGCCAAATGGAGTTGTTCTCCCACAAGAACCACTCGGCTGATCCTTCTTCAATATGCCCTTCACCAACATGCAGTGTTTCCTTGATTGAATTAGCTCTCACACCAATATTTGCGTCTAGAGCCTTTGCATTGAGGGCTATCTGAAAACGGCTGTGGCGCTGAAGATGCCTGAGAATGTGGAGTTGGTGGCATGTGAAACCCGCATGTGCAGCATTCGTTTGTGTGGGATGCTCTACCAGGTTCATTCCTAGATAATGCACTCAAAGGGCACTAAGCATAGAGTGTGAAAACTGAGTTTCCTTGAGAGCTGCTTGGAAGCCTGATGGTGTGTGAAGTTAGTGAGCCAAATGGAGTTGTTCTCCCACAAGAACCACTCGGCTGATCCTTCTTCAGTATGCCCTTCACCAACATGCAGTGTTTCCTTGATTGAATTAGCTCTCACACCAATATTTGCATCTAGAGCCTTTGCATTGAGGGCTATCTGAAAACGGCTGTGGCGCTGAAGTTGCCTGAGAATGTGGAGTTGGTGGCATGTGAAACCCGCATGTGGAGCATTCGTTTGTGTGGGATGCTCTACCAGGTTCATTCCTAGATAATGCACTCAAAGGGCACTAAGCATAGAGTGTGAAAACTGAGTTTCCTTGAGAGCTGCTTGGAAGCCTGATGGTGTGTGAAGTTAGTGAGCCAAATGGAGTTGTTCTCCCACAAGAACCACTCCGCAGATCCTTCTTCAATATGCCCATCACCAACATGCAGTGTTTCCTTGATTGAATTAGCTCTCACACCAATATTTGTGTCTAGAGCCTTTGCATTGAGGGCTATCTGAAAACGGCTTTGGCGCTGAAGTTGCCTGAGAATGTGGAGTTGGTGGCATGTGAAACCCGCATGTGGAGCATTCGTTTGTGTGATGCTCGACCAGGTTCATTCCTAGATAATGCACTCAAAGGGCACTAAGCATAGAGTGTGAAAACTGAGTTTCCTTGAGAGCTGCTTGGAAGCCTGATGGTGTGTGAAGTCAGTGAGCCAAATGGAGTTGTTCTCCCACAAGAACCACTCGGCTGATCCTTCTTCAATATGCCCTTCACCAACATGCAGTGTTTCCTTGATTGAATTAGCTCTCACACCAATATTTGCGTCTAGAGCCTTTGCATTGAGGGCTGTCTGAAAACGGCTGTGGCGCTGCAGTTGCCTGAGAATGTGGAGTTGGGGGCATGTGAAACCCGCATGTGGAGCATTCGTTTGTGTGGGATGCTCACCAAGCTTCATTTCAGTCCTAGGCTCTCAAAGGGCACTAAGCATAGAGTGTGAAAACTGAGTTTCCTTGAGAGCTGCTTGGAAGCCTGATGGTGTGTGAAGTTAGTGAGCCAAATGGAGTTGTTCTCCCACAAGAACCACTCGGCTGATCCTTCTTCAATATGCCCATCACCAACATGCAGTGTTTCCTTGATTGAATTAGCTCTCACACCAATATTTGCGTCTAGAGCCTTTACATTGAGGGCTATCTGAAAACGGCTGTGGCGCTGAAGTTGCCTGAGAATGTGGAGTTGGTGGCATGTGAAACCCGCATGTGGAGCATTCGTTTGTGTGGGATGCTCACCAAGCTTCATTTCATTCCTAGGCACTCAAAGGGCACTAAGCATAGAGTGTGAAAACTGAGTTTCCTTGAGAGCTGCTTGGAAGCCTGATGGTGTGTGAAGTTAGTGAGCCAAATGGAGTTGTTCTCCCACAAGAACCACTCGGCTGATCCTTCTTCAATATGCCCTTCACCAACATGCAGTGTTTCCTTGATTGAATTAGCTCTCACACCAATATTTGCCTCTAGAGCCTTTGCATTGAGGGCTATCTGAAAACGGCTGTGGCACTGAAGTTACCTGTGAATGTGGAGTTGGTGGCATGTGAAACCCGCATGTGCAGCATTCGTTTGTGTGGGATGCTCTACCAGGTTCATTCCTAGATAATGCACTCAAAGGGCACTAAGCATAGAGTGTAGAAACTGCGTTTCCTTGAGAGCTGCTTGGAAGCCTGATGGTCTGTGAAGTTAGTGAGCCAAATGGAGTTGTTCTCCCACAAGAACCACTCGGCTGATCCTTCTTCAGTATGCCCTTCACCAACATGCAGTGTTTCCTTGATTGAATTAGCTCTCACACCTATATTTGCGTCTAGAGCCTTTGCATTGAGGGCTATCTGAAAACGGCTGTGGCGCTGAAGTTGCCTGAGAATGTGGAGTTGGTGGCATGTGAAACCCGCATGTGGAGCATTCGTTTGTGTGGGATGCTCTACCAGGTTCATTCCTAGATAATGCACTCAAAGGGCACTAAGCATAGAGTGTGAAAACTGAGTTTCCTTCAGAGCTGCTTGGAAGCCTGATGGTGTGTGAAGTTAGTGAGCCAAATGGAGTTGTTCTCCCACAAGAACCACTCCGCAGATCCTTCTTCAATATGCCCTTCACCAACATGCAGTGTTTCCTTGACTGAATTAGCTCTCACACCAATATTTGTGTCTAGAGCCTTTGCATTGAGGGCTATCTGAAAACGGCTGTGGCGCTGAAGTTGCCTGAGAATGTGGAGTTGGTGGCATGTGAAACCCGCATGTGGAGCATTCGTTTGTGTGGGATGCTCTACCAGGTTCATTCCTAGATAATGCACTCAAAGGGCACTAAGCATAGAGTGTGAAAACTGAGTTTCCTTGAGAGCTGCTTGGAAGCCTGATGGTGTGTGAAGTCAGTGAGCCAAATGGAGTTGTTCTCCCACAAGAACCACTCGGCTGATCCTTCTTCAATATGCCCTTCACCAACATGCAGTGTTTCCTTGATTGAATTAGCTCTCACACCAATATTTGCGTCTAGAGCCTTTGCATTGAGGGCTATCTGAAAACGGCTGTGGCGCTGCAGTTGCCTGTGAATGTGGAGTTGGTGGCCTGTGAAACCCGCATGTGGAGCATTCGTTTGTGTGATATGCTCACCAAGCTTCATTTCAGTCCTAGGCACTCAAAGGGCACTAAGCATAGCGTGTGAAAACTGAGTTTCCTTGAGAGCTGCTTGGAAGCCTGATGGTGTGTGAAGTTAGTGAGCCAAATGGAGTTGTTCTCGCACAAGAACCACTCGGATGATCCTTCTTCAATATGCCCATCACCAACATGCAGTGTTTCCTTGATTGAATTAGCTCTCACACCAATATTTGCGTCTAGAGCCTTTGCATTGAGGGCTATCTGAAAACGGCTGTGGCGCTGATGTTGCCTGAGAATGTGGAGTTGGTGGCATGTGAAACCCGCATGTGGAGCACTCGTTTGTGTGGGATGCTCTACCAGGTTCATTCCTAGATAATGCACTCAAAGGGCACTAAGCATAGAGTGTGAAAACTGAGTTTCCTTGAGAGCTGCTTGGAAGCCTGATGGTGTGTGAAGTTAGTGAGCCAAATGAAGTTGTTCTCCCACAAGAACCACTCGGCTGATCCTTCTTCAAAATGCCCATCACCAACATGCAGTGTTTCCTTGATTGAATTAGCTCTCACACCAATATTTGCGTCTAGAGCCTTTGCATTGAGGGCTATGTGAAAATGGCTGTGGCGCTGAAGTTGCCTGAGAATGTGGAGTTGGTGGCATGTGAAACCCGCATGTGGAGCACACGTTTGTGTGGGATGCTCTACCAGGTTCATTCCTAGATAATGCACTCAAAGGGCACTAAGCATAGAGTGTGAAAACTGAGTTTCCTTGAGAGCTGCTTGGAAGCCTGATGGTGTGTGAAGTTAGTGATCCAAATGGAATTGTTCTCCCACAGGAACCACTCGGCTGATCCTTCTTCAAAATGCCCATCACCAACATGCAGTGTTTCCTTGATTGAATTAGCTCTCACACCAATATTTGCGTCTAGAGCCTTTACATTGAGGGTTATCTGAAAACGGCTGTGGCGCTGAAGTTGCCTGTGAATGTGGAGTTGGTGGCATGTGAAACCCGCATGTGCAGCATTCGTTTGTGTGGGATACCCACCAAGATCATTTCAGTCCTAGGCACTCAAATGGCACTAAGCATAGAGTGTGAAAACTGAGTTTCCTTGAGAGCTGCTTGGAAGCCTGATGGTGTGTGAAGTTAGTGAGCCCAATGGAGTTGTTCTCGCACAAGAACCACTCGGCTGATCCTTCTTCAATATGCCCTTCACCAACATGCAGTGTTTCCTTGATTGAATTAGCTCTCACACCAATATTTGCGTCTAGAGCCTTTGCATTGAGGGCTATCTGAAAACGGCTGTGGCGCTGAAGTTGCCTGTGAATGTGGAGTTGGTGGCCTGTGAAACCCGCATGTGGAGCATTCGTTTGTGTGGGATGTTCACCAAGCTTCATTGCAGTCCTAGGCACTGAAAGGTCACTAAGCATAGAGTGTGAAAACTGAGTTTCCTTGAGAGCTGCTTGGAAGCCTGATGGTGTGTGAAGTTAGTGAGCCAAATGGAGTTGTTCTCCCACAAGAACCACTCGGCTGATCCTTCTTCAATATGCCCTTCACCAACATGCAGTGTTTCCTTGATTGAATTAGCTCTCACACCAATATTTGCCTCTAGAGCCTTTGCATTGAGGGCTATCTGAAAACGGCTGTGGCGCTGCAGTTGCCTGTGAATGTGGAGTTGGTGGCATGTGAAACCCGCATGTGGAGCATTCGTTTGTGTGGGATGCTCTACCAGGTTCATTCCTAGATAATGCACTCAAAGGGCACTCAGCATAGAGTGTGAAAACTGAGTTTCCTTGAGAGCTGCTTGGAAGCCTGATGGTGTGTGAAGTTAGTGAGCCAAATGGAGTTGTTCTCCCACAAGAACCACTCGGCTGATCCTTCTTCAATATGCCCATCACCAACATGCAGTGTTTCCTTGATTGAATTAGCTCTCACACCAATATTTGCGTCTAGAGCCTTTGCATTGAGGGCTATCTGAAAACGGCTGTTGCGCTGAAGATGCCTGTGAATGTGGAGTAGGTGGCATGTGAAACCCGCATGTGGAGCATTCGTTTGTGTGATGCTCTACCAGGTTCATTCCTAGACAATGCACTCAAAGGGCACTAAGCATAGAGTGTGAAAACTGAGTTTCCTTGAGAGCTGCTTGGAAGCCTGATGGTGTGTGAAGTTAGTGAGCCAAATGGAATTGTTCTCCCACAAGAACCACTCGGCTGATCCTTCTTCAATATGCCCATCACCAACATGCAGTGTTTCCTTGATTGAATTAGCTCTCACACCAATATTTGCGTCTAGAGCCTTTGCATTGAGGGCTATCTGAAAACGGCTGTGGCGCTGAAGTTGCCTGTGAATGTGGAGTTGGGGGCATGTGAAACCCGCATGTGCAGCATTCGTTTGTGTGGGATGCTCTACCAGGTTCATTCCTAGATAATGCACTCAAAGGGCACTAAGCATAGAGTGTGAAAACTGAGTTTCCTTGAGAGCTGCTTGGAAGCCTGATGGTGTGTGAAGTTAGTGATCCAAATGTAATTGTTCTCCCACAAGAACCACTCGGCTGATCCTTCTTCAATATGCCCTTCACCAACATGCAGTGTTTCCTTGATTGAATTAGCTCTCACACCAATATTTGCGTCTAGAGCCTTTGCATTGAGGGCTATCTGAAAACGGCTGTGGCGCTGAAGTTGCCTGTGAATGTGGAGTTGGTGGCATGTGAAACCCGCATGTGGAGCATTCGTTTGTGTGGGATGCTCACCAAGCTTCATTTCAGTCCTAGGCTCTCAAAGGGCACTAAGCATAGAGTGTGAAAACTGAGTTTCCTTGAGAGCTGCTTGGAAGCCTGATGGTGTGTGAAGTTAGTGAGCCAAATGGAGTTGTTCTCCCACAAGAACCACTCGGCTGATCCTTCTTCAATATGCCCTTCACCAACATGCAGTGTTTCCTTGATTGAATTAGCTCTCACACCAATATTTGCATCTAGAGCCTTTGCATTGAGGGCTATCTGAAAACGGCTGTGGCTCTGAAGTTGCCTGAGAATGTGGAGTTGGTGGCATGTGAAACCCGCATGTGCAGCATTCGTTTGTGTGTGATGCTCTACCAGGTTCATTCCTAGATAATGCACTCAAAGGGCACTAAGCATAGAGTGTGAAAACTGAGTTTCCTTGAGAGCTGCTTGGAAGCCTGATGGTGTGTGAAGTTAGTGAGCCAAATGGAGTTGTTCTCCCACAAGAACCACTCGGCTGATCCTTCTTCAATATGCCCATCACCAACATGCAGTGTTTCCTTGATTGAATTAGCTCTCACACCAATATTTGCGTCTAGAGCCTTTACATTGAGGGATATCTGAAAATGGCTGTGGCGCTGCAGTTGCCTGTGAATGTGGAGTTGGTGGCATGTGAAACCCGCATGTGCAGCATTCGTTTGTGTGGGATGCTCACCAAGCTTCATTTCAGTCCTAGGCACTCAAAGGGCACTAAGCATAGAGTGTGAAAACTGAGTTTCCTTGAGAGCTGCTTGAAAGCCTGATGGTGTGTGAAGTTAGTGAGCCAAATGGAGTTGTTCTCCCACAAGAACCACTCGGCTGATCCTTCTTCAATATGCACTTCACCAACATGCAGTGTTTCCTTGATTGAAGTAGCTCTCACACCAATATTTGCGTCTAGAGCCTTTGCATTGAGGGCTATCTGAAAACAGCTGTGGCGCTGAAGTTGCCTGAGAATGTGGAATTGGTGTCATGTGAAACCCGCATGTGGAGCATTCATTTGTGTGGGATGCTCTACCAGGTTCATTCCTAGATAATACTTTCAAAGGGCACTAAGCATAGAGTGTGAAAACTGAGTTTCCTTGAGAGCTGCTTGGAAGCCTGATGGTGTGTGAAGTTAGTGAGCCAAATGGAGTTGTTCTCCCACAAGAACCACTCGGCTGATCCTTCTTCAATATGCCCATCACCAACATGCAGTGTTTCCTTGATTGAATTAGCTCTCACACCAATATTTGCGTCTAGAGCTTTTACATTGAGGGCTATCTGAAAACGGCTGTGGCGCTGAAGTTGCCTGAGAATGTGGAGTTGGTGGCATGTGAAACCAAACCCGCATGTGGAGCATTCGTTTGTGTGGGATGCTCACCAAGCTTCATTTCAGTCCTAGGCTCTCAAAGGGCACTAAGCATAGAGTGTGAAAACTGAGTTTCCTTGAGAGCTGCTTGGAAGCCTGATGGTGTGTGAAGTTAGTGAGCCAAATGGAGTTGTTCTCCCACAAGAACCACTCGGCTGATCCTTCTTCAATATGCACTTCACCAACATGCAGTGTTTCCTTGATTGAATTAGCTCTCACAACCAATATTTGCGTCTAGAGCCTTTGCATTGAGGGCTATCTGAAAATGGCTGTGGCGCTGAAGTTGCCTGAGAATGTGGAGTTGGTGGCATGTGAAACCCGCATGTGGAGCATTTGTTTGTGTGGGGATGCTACCAGGTTCATTCCTAGATAATGCACTCAAAGGGCACTAAGCATAGAGTGTGAAAACTGAGTTTCCTTGAGAGCTGCTTGGAAGCCTGATGGTGTGTGAAGTTAGTGAGCCAAATGGAGTTGTTCTCCCACAAGAACCACTCGGCTGATCCTTCTTCAATATGCCCTTCACCAACATGCAGTGTTTCCTTGATTGAATTAGCTCTCACACCAATATTTGAGTCTAGAACCTTTGCATTGAGGGCTATGTGAAAACGGCTGTGGCGCTGAAGTTGCCTGAGAATGTGAGTTGGGGGCATGTGAAACCCGCATGTGCATCATTCGTTTGTGTGGGATACTCACCAAGATCATTTCAGTCCTAGGCACTCAAAGGGCACTAAGCATAGAGTGTGAAAACTGAGTTTCCTTGAGAGCTGCTTGGAAGCCCTGATGGTGTGTGAAGTTAGTGAGCCAAATGGAGTTGTTCTCCCACAAGAACCACTCGGCTGATCCTTCTTCAATATGCCCATCACCAACATGCAGTGTTTCCTTGATTGAATTAGCTCTCACACCAATATTTGCGTCTAGAGCCTTTACATTGAGGGCTATCTGAAAACGGCTGTGGCTCTGAAGTTGCCTGAGAATGTGGAGTTGGTGGCATGTGAAACCCGGATATGCAGCATTCGTTTGTGTGGATACTCAGCAAGCTTCATTTCAGTCCTAGGCACTCAAAGGGCACTAAGCATAAGCGTGTGAAAACTGAGTTTCTTGAGAGCTGCTTGGAAGCCTGATGGTGTGTGAAGTTAGTGAGCCAAATGAGTTGTTCTCCCACAAGAACCACTCAGCTGATCCTTCTTCAATATGCCCTTCACCAACATGCAGTGTTTCCTTGATTGAATTAGCTCTCACACCAATATTTGCGTCTAGAGCCTTTGCATTGAGGGCTATCTGAAAATGGCTGTGGCGCTGCAGTTGCCTGTGAATGTGGAGTTGGTGGCATGTGAAACCCGCATGTGCAGCATTCGTTTGTGTGGGATGCTCACCAAGCTTCATTTCAGTCTAGGCACTCAAAGGGCACTAAGCATAGAGTGTGAAAACTGAGTTTCCTTGAGAGCTGCTTGAAAGCCTGATGGTGTGTGAAGTTAGTGAGCCAAATGGAGTTGTTCTCCCACAAGAACCACTCGGCTGATCCTTCTTCAAATATGCACTTCACCAACATGCAGTGTTTCCTTGATTGAAGTAGCTCTCACACCAATATTTGCGTCTAGAGCCTTTGCACTGAGGGCTATCTGAAAACAGCTGGGGCGCTGAAGTTGCCTGAGAATGTGGAATTGGTGTCATGTGAATCCCGCATGTGGAGCATTCGTTTGTGTGGGATGCTCTACCAGGTTCATTCCTAGATAATACTCTCAAGGGCACTAAGCATAGAGTGTGAAAACTGAGTTTCCTTGAGAGCTGCTTGGAAGCCTGATGGTGTGTGAAGTTAGTGAGCCAAATGGAGTTGTTCTCCCACAAGAACCACTCGGCTGATCCTTCTTCAA
>NW_026698591.1:0-62828 GCF_030435755.1 Ochotona princeps
AATGAACTGGTAGAGCATCCCACACAAACGAATGCTCCACATGCGGGTTTCACATGCCACCAACTCCACATTCACAGGCAACTTCAGCGCCACAGCCGTTTTCAGATAGCCCTCAATGCAAAGGCTCTAGACGCAAATATTGGTGTGAGAGCTAATTCAATCAAGGAAACACTGCATGTTGGTGAAGGGCATATTGAAGAAGGATCAGCCGAGTGGTTCTTGTGGGAGAACAACTCCATTTGGCTCACTAACTTCACACACCATCAGGCTTCCAAGCAGCTCTCAAGGAAACTCAGTTTTCACACTCTATGTTTAGTGCCCTTTGAGTGCATTATCTAGGAATGAACCTGGTAGAGCATCACACACAAACGAATGCTCCACATGCGGGTTTCACA
Organism: Ochotona princeps; assembly: GCF_030435755.1. Lineage (NCBI taxonomy): Eukaryota > Metazoa > Chordata > Mammalia > Lagomorpha > Ochotonidae > Ochotona > Ochotona princeps. The sequence goes on from NW_026698591.1 coordinate 396, forward strand.
TGCCACCAACTCCACATTCACAGGCAACTTCAGCGCCACAGCCGTTTTCAGATAGCCCTCAATGCAAAGGCTCTAGACGCAAATATTGGTGTGAGAGCTAATTCAATCAAGGAAACACTGCATGTTGGTGAAGGGCATATTGAAGAAGGATCAGCCGAGTGGTTCTTGTGGGAGAACAACTCCATTTGGCTCACTAACTTCACACACCATCAAGCTTCCAAGCAGCTCTCAAGGAAACTCAGTTTTCACACTCTATGTTTAGTGCCCTTTGTATGGCCTGGACTGAAATGAACCTGGTAGAGCATCCCACACAAACGAATGCTCCACATGCGGGTTTCACATGCCACCAACTCCACATTCACAGGCAACTTCAGCGCCACAGCGTTTTCAGATAGCCCTCAATGCAAAGGCTCTAGACGCAAATATTGGTGTGAGAGCTAATTCAATCAAGGAAACACTGCATGTTAGTGAAGGGCATATTGAAGAAGGATCAGCCGAGTGGTTCTTGTGGGAGAACAACTCCATTTGGCTCACTAACTTCACACACCATCAAGCTTCCAAGCAGCTCTCAAGGAAACTCAGTTTTCACACTCTATGTTTAGTGCCCTTTGTATGGCTAGGACTGAAATGAACCTGGTAGAGCATCCCACACAAACGAATGCTCCACATGCGGGTTTCCCATGCCACCAACTCCACATTCACAGGCAACTTCAGAGCCACAGCCGTTTTCAGATAGCCCTCAATGCAAAGGCTCTAGACGCAAATATTGGTGTGAGAGATAATTCAATCAAGGAAACACTGCATGTTGGTGAAGGGCATATTAAAGAAGGATCAGCCGAGTGGTTCTTGTGGGAGAACAACTCCATTTGGCTCACTAACTTCACACACCATCAGGCTTCCAAGCAGCTCTCAAGGAAACTCAGTTTTCACACTCTATGCTTAGTGCCCTTTGAGTGCATTATCTAGGAATGAACCTGGTAGAGCATCCCACACAAACGAATGCTCCACATGCGGGTTTCACATGCCACCAACTCCACATTCACAGGCAACTTCAGCGCCACAGCCGTTTTCAGATAGCCCTCAATGCAAAGGCTCTAGACGCAAATATTGGTGTGAGAGCTAATTCAATCAAGGAAACACTGCATGTTGGTGAATGGCATATTGAAGAAGGATCAGCCGAGTGGTTCTTGTGGGAGAACAACTCCATTTGGCTCACTAACTTCACACACCATCAAGCTTCCAAGCAGCTCTCAAGGAAACTCAGTTTTCACACTCTATGCTTAGTGCCCTTTGAGTGCATTATCTAGGAATGAACCTGGTAGAGCATCACACACAAACGAATGCTCCACATGCGGGTTTCACATGCCACCAACTCCACATTCACAGGCAACTTCAGCGCCACAGCCGTTTTCAGATAGCCCTCAATGCAAAGGCTCTAGACGCAAATATTGGTGTGAGAGCTAATTCAATCAAGGAAACACTGCATGTTAGTGAAGGGCATATTGAAGAAGGATCAGCCGAGTGGTTCTTGTGGGAGAACAACTCCATTTGGCTCACTAACTTCACACACCATCAGGCTTCCAAGCAGCTCTCAAGGAAACTCAGTTTTCACACTCTATGCTTAGTGCCCTATGAGTGCCTAGGACTGAAATGAAGCTTGGAGAGCATCCCACACAAACGAATGCTCCACATGCGGGTTTCACATGCCACCAACTCCACATTCACAGGCAACTTCACCGCCACAGCCGTTTTCAGATAGCCCTCAATGCAAAGGCTCTAGACGCAAATATTGGTGTGAGAGCTAATTCAATCAAGGAAACACTGCATGTTGGTGAAGGGCATATTGAAGAAGGATCAGCCGAGTGGATCTTGTGGGAGAACAACTCCATTTAGCTCACTAACTTCACACACCATCAGGCTTCCAAGCAGCTCTCAAGAAAACTCAGTTTTCACACTCTATGCTTTGTGCCCTTTGTGCGCCTGGGACAGAAATGAAGCTTGGTCAGCATCCCACACAAACGAATGCTCCACATGCGGGTTTCACATGCCACCAACTCCACATTCACAGGCAACATCAGCGCCACAGCCGTTTTCAGATAGCCCTCAATGCAAAGGCTCTAGACGCAAATATTGGTGTGAGAGCTAATTCAATCAAGGAAACACTGCATGTTGGTGAAGGGCATATTGAAGAAGGATCAGCCGAGTGGTTCTTGTGGGAGAACAACTCCATTTGGCTCACTAACTTCACACACCATCAGGCTTCCAAGCAGCTCTCAAGGAAACTCAGTTTTCACACTCTATGTTTAGTGCCCTTTGAGTGCATTATCTAGGAATGAACCTGGTAGAGCATCCCACACAAACGAATGCTCCACATGCGGGTTTCACATGCCACCAACTCCACATTCACAGGCAACTTCAGCGCCACAGCCGTTTTCAGATAGCCCTCAATGCAAAGGCTCTAGACGCAAATATTGGTGTGAGAGCTAATTCAATCAAGGAAACACTGCATGTTGGTGAAGGGCATATTGAAGAAGGATCAGCCGAGTGGTTCTTGTGGGAGAACAACTCCATTTGGCTCACTAACTTCACACACCATCAGGCTTCCAAGCAGCTCTCAAGGAAACTCAGTTTTCACACTCTATGCTTAGTGCCCTTTGAGTGCATTATCTAGGAATGAACCTGGTAGAGCATCCCACACAAACGAATGCTCCACATGCGGGTTTCACATGCCACCAACTCCACATTCACAGGCAACTTCAGCGCCACAGCCGTTTTCAGATAGCCCTCAATGCAAAGGCTCTAGACGCAAATATTGGTGTGAGAGCTAATTCAATCAAGGAAACACTGCATGTTGGTGAAGGGCATATTAAAGAAGGATCAGCCGAGTGGTTCTTGTGGGAGAACAACTCCATTTGGCTCACTAACTTCACACACCATCAGGCTTCCAAGCAGCTCTCAAGGAAACTCAGTTTTCACACTCTATGCTTAGTGCCCTTTGAGTGCATTATCTAGGAATGAACCTGGTAGAGCATCCCACACAAACGAATGCTCCACATGCGGGTTTAAAATGCACCAACTCCAGATTCACAGGCAACTTCAGCGCCACAGCCGTTTTCAGATAGCCCTCAATGCAAAGGCTCTAGACGCAAATATTGGTGTGAGAGCTAATTCAATCAAGGAAACACTGCATGTTGGTGAAGGGCATATTGAAGAAGGATCAGCCGAGTAGTTCTTGTGGGAGAACAACTCCATTTGGCTCACTAACTTCACACACCATCAGGCTTCCAAGCAGCTCTCAAGGAAACTCAGTTTTCACACTCTATGCTTAGTGCCCTTTGAGTGCATTATCTACGAATGAACCTGGTAGAGCATCCCACACAAACGAATGCTCCACATGCGGGTTTCACATGCCACCAACTCCACATTCACAGGCAACTTCAGCGCCACAGCCGTTTTCAGATAGCCCTCAATGCAAAGGCTCTAGACGCAAATATTGGTGTGAGAGCTAATTCAATCAAGGAAACACTGCATGTTGGTGAAGGGCATATTGAAGAAGGATCAGCCGAGTGGTTCTTGTGGGAGAACAACTCCATTTGGCTCACTAACTTCACACACCATCAGGCTTCCAAGCAGCTCTCAAGGAAACTCAGTTTTCACACTCTATGCTTAGTGCCCTTTGAGTGCATTATCTAGGAATGAACCTGGTAGAGCATCCCACACAAACGAATGCTCCACATGCGGGTTTCACATGCCACCAACTCCACATTCACAGGCAACTTCAGCGCCACAGCCGTTTTCAGATAGCCCTCAATGCAAAGGCTCTAGACGCAAATATTGGTGTGAGAGCTAATTCAATCAAGGAAACACTGCATGTTGGTGAAGGGCATATTGAAGAAGGATCAGTCGAGTGGTTCTTGTGGGAGAACAACTCCATTTGGCTCACTAACTTCACACACCATCAGGCTTCCAAGCAGCTCTCAAGGAAACTCAGTTTTCACAATCTATGCTTAGTGCCCTTTGAGTGCATTATCTAGGAATGAACCTGGTAGAGCATCACACACAAACGAATGCTCCACATGCGGGTTTCACATGCCACCAACTCCACATTCACAGGCAACTTCAGCGCCACAGCCGTTTTCAGATAGCCCTCAATGCAAAGGCTCTAGACGCAAATATTGGTGTGAGAGCTAATTCAATCAAGGAAACACTGCATGTTGGTGAAGGGCATATTGAAGAAGGATCAGCCGAGTGGTTCTTGTGGGAGAACAACTCCATTTGGCTCACTAACTTCACACACCATCAAGCTTCCAAGCAGCTCTCAAGGAAACTCAGTTTTCACACTCTATGTTTAGTGCCCTTTGTATGGCCTGGACTGAAATGAACCTGGTAGAGCATCCCACACAAACGAATGCTCCACATGCGGGTTTCACATGCCACCAACTCCACATTCACAGGCAACTTCAGCGCCACAGCCGTTTTCAGATAGCCCTCAATGCAAAGGCTCTAGACGCAAATATTGGTGTGAGAGCTAATTCAATAAAGGAAACACTGCATGTTAGTGAAGGGCATATTGAAGAAGGATCAGCCGAGTGGTTCTTGTGGGAGAACAACTCCATTTGGCTCACTAACTTCACACACCATCAAGCTTCCAAGCAGCTCTCAAGGAAACTCAGTTTTCACACTCTATGTTTAGTGCCCTTTGTATGGCTAGGACTGAAATGAACCTGGTAGAGCATCCCACACAAACGAATGCTCCACATGCGGGTTTCCCATGCCACCAACTCCACATTCACAGGCAACTTCAGAGCCACAGCCGTTTTCAGATAGCCCTCAATGCAAAGGCTCTAGACGCAAATATTGGTGTGAGAGATAATTCAATCAAGGAAACACTGCATGTTGGTGAAGGGCATATTAAAGAAGGATCAGCCGAGTGGTTCTTGTGGGAGAACAACTCCATTTGGCTCACTAACTTCACACACCATCAGGCTTCCAAGCAGCTCTCAAGGAAACTCAGTTTTCACACTCTATGCTTAGTGCCCTTTGAGTGCATTATCTAGGAATGAACCTGGTAGAGCATCCCACACAAACGAATGCTCCACATGCGGGTTTCACATGCCACCAACTCCACATTCACAGGCAACTTCAGCGCCACAGCCGTTTTCAGATAGCCCTCAATGCAAAGGCTCTAGACGCAAATATTGGTGTGAGAGCTAATTCAATCAAGGAAACACTGCATGTTGGTGAATGGCATATTGAAGAAGGATCAGCCGAGTGGTTCTTGTGGGAGAACAACTCCATTTGGCTCACTAACTTCACACACCATCAAGCTTCCAAGCAGCTCTCAAGGAAACTCAGTTTTCACACTCTATGCTTAGTGCCCTTTGAGTGCATTATCTAGGAATGAACCTGGTAGAGCATCACACACAAACGAATGCTCCACATGCGGGTTTCACATGCCACCAACTCCACATTCACAGGCAACTTCAGCGCCACAGCCGTTTTCAGATAGCCCTCAATGCAAAGGCTCTAGACGCAAATATTGGTGTGAGAGCTAATTCAATCAAGGAAACACTGCATGTTAGTGAAGGGCATATTGAAGAAGGATCAGCCGAGTGGTTCTTGTGGGAGAACAACTCCATTTGGCTCACTAACTTCACACACCATCAGGCTTCCAAGCAGCTCTCAAGGAAACTCAGTTTTCACACTCTATGCTTAGTGCCCTTTGAGTGCATTATCTAGGAATGAACCTGGTAGAGCATCCCACACAAACGAATGCTCCACATGCGGGTTTCACATGCCACCAACTCCACATTCACAGGCAACTTCAGCGCCACAGCCGTTTTCAGATAGCCCTCAATGCAAAGGCTCTAGACGCAAATATTGGTGTGAGAGCTAATTCAATCAAGGAAACACTGCATGTTAGTGAAGGGCATATTGAAGAAGGATCAGCCGAGTGGTTCTTGTGGGAGAACAACTCCATTTGGCTCACTAACTTCACACACCATCAGGCTTCCAAGCAGCTCTCAAGGAAACTCAGTTTTCACACTCTATGCTTAGTGCCCTTTGAGTGCATTATCTACGAATGAACCTGGTAGAGCATCCCACACAAACGAATGCTCCACATGCGGGTTTCACATGCCACCAACTCCACATTCACAGGCAACTTCAGCGCCACAGCCGTTTTCAGATAGCCCTCAATGCAAAGGCTCTAGACGCAAATATTGGTGTGAGAGCTAATTCAATCAAGGAAACACTGCATGTTGGTGAAGGGCATATTGAAGAAGGATCAGCCGAGTGGTTCTTGTGGGAGAACAACTCCATTTGGCTCACTAACTTCACACACCATCAGGCTTCCAAGCAGCTCTCAAGGAAACTCAGTTTTCACAATCTATGCTTAGTGCCCTTTGAGTGCATTATCTAGGAATGAACCTGGTAGAGCATCCCACACAAACGAATGCTCCACATGCGGGTTTCACATGCCACCAACTCCACATTCACAGGCAACTTCAGCGCCACAGCCGTTTTCAGATAGCCCTCAATGCAAAGGCTCTAGACGCAAATATTGGTGTGAGAGCTAATTCAATCAAGGAAACACTGCATGTTGGTGAAGGGCATATTGAAGAAGGATCAGCCGAGTGGTTCTTGTGGGAGAACAACTCCATTTGGCTCACTAACTTCACACACCATCAGGCTTCCAAGCAGCTCTCAAGGAAACTCAGTTTTCACAATCTATGCTTAGTGCCCTTTGAGTGCATTATCTAGGAATGAACCTGGTAGAGCATCACACACAAACGAATGCTCCACATGCGGGTTTCACATGCCACCAACTCCACATTCACAGGCAACTTCAGCGCCACAGCCGTTTTCAGATAGCCCTCAATGCAAAGGCTCTAGACGCAAATATTGGTGTGAGAGCTAATTCAATCAAGGAAACACTGCATGTTGGTGAAGGGCATATTGAAGAAGGATCAGCCGAGTGGTTCTTGTGGGAGAACAACTCCATTTGGCTCACTAACTTCACACACCATCAAGCTTCCAAGCAGCTCTCAAGGAAACTCAGTTTTCACACTCTATGTTTAGTGCCCTTTGTATGGCCTGGACTGAAATGAACCTGGTAGAGCATCCCACACAAACGAATGCTCCACATGCGGGTTTCACATGCCACCAACTCCACATTCACAGGCAACTTCAGCGCCACAGCCGTTTTCAGATAGCCCTCAATGCAAAGGCTCTAGACGCAAATATTGGTGTGAGAGCTAATTCAATCAAGGAAACACTGCATGTTAGTGAAGGGCATATTGAAGAAGGATCAGCCGAGTGGTTCTTGTGGGAGAACAACTCCATTTGGCTCACTAACTTCACACACCATCAAGCTTCCAAGCAGCTCTCAAGGAAACTCAGTTTTCACACTCTATGTTTAGTGCCCTTTGTATGGCTAGGACTGAAATGAACCTGGTAGAGCATCCCACACAAACGAATGCTCCACATGCGGGTTTCCCATGCCACCAACTCCACATTCACAGGCAACTTCAGAGCCACAGCCGTTTTCAGATAGCCCTCAATGCAAAGGCTCTAGACGCAAATATTGGTGTGAGAGATAATTCAATCAAGGAAACACTGCATGTTGGTGAAGGGCATATTAAAGAAGGATCAGCCGAGTGGTTCTTGTGGGAGAACAACTCCATTTGGCTCACTAACTTCACACACCATCAGGCTTCCAAGCAGCTCTCAAGGAAACTCAGTTTTCACACTCTATGCTTAGTGCCCTTTGAGTGCATTATCTAGGAATGAACCTGGTAGAGCATCCCACACAAACGAATGCTCCACATGCGGGTTTCACATGCCACCAACTCCACATTCACAGGCAACTTCAGCGCCACAGCCGTTTTCAGATAGCCCTCAATGCAAAGGCTCTAGACGCAAATATTGGTGTGAGAGCTAATTCAATCAAGGAAACACTGCATGTTGGTGAATGGCATATTGAAGAAGGATCAGCCGAGTGGTTCTTGTGGGAGAACAACTCCATTTGGCTCACTAACTTCACACACCATCAAGCTTCCAAGCAGCTCTCAAGGAAACTCAGTTTTCACACTCTATGCTTAGTGCCCTTTGAGTGCATTATCTAGGAATGAACCTGGTAGAGCATCACACACAAACGAATGCTCCACATGCGGGTTTCACATGCCACCAACTCCACATTCACAGGCAACTTCAGCGCCACAGCCGTTTTCAGATAGCCCTCAATGCAAAGGCTCTAGACGCAAATATTGGTGTGAGAGCTAATTCAATCAAGGAAACACTGCATGTTAGTGAAGGGCATATTGAAGAAGGATCAGCCGAGTGGTTCTTGTGGGAGAACAACTCCATTTGGCTCACTAACTTCACACACCATCAGGCTTCCAAGCAGCTCTCAAGGAAACTCAGTTTTCACACTCTATGCTTAGTGCCCTTTGAGTGCATTATCTAGGAATGAACCTGGTAGAGCATCCCACACAAACGAATGCTCCACATGCGGGTTTCACATGCCACCAACTCCACATTCACAGGCAACTTCAGCGCCACAGCCGTTTTCAGATAGCCCTCAATGCAAAGGCTCTAGACGCAAATATTGGTGTGAGAGCTAATTCAATCAAGGAAACACTGCATGTTAGTGAAGGGCATATTGAAGAAGGATCAGCCGAGTGGTTCTTGTGGGAGAACAACTCCATTTGGCTCACTAACTTCACACACCATCAGGCTTCCAAGCAGCTCTCAAGGAAACTCAGTTTTCACACTCTATGCTTAGTGCCCTTTGAGTGCATTATCTAGGAATGAACCTGGTAGAGCATCCCACACAAACGAATGCTCCACATGCGGGTTTCACATGCCACCAACTCCACATTCACAGGCAACTTCAGCGCCACAGCCGTTTTCAGATAGCCCTCAATGCAAAGGCTCTAGACGCAAATATTGGTGTGAGAGCTAATTCAATCAAGGAAACACTGCATGTTGGTGAAGGGCATATTGAAGAAGGATCAGCCGAGTGGTTCTTGTGGGAGAACAACTCCATTTGGCTCACTAACTTCACACACCATCAGGCTTCCAAGCAGCTCTCAAGGAAACTCAGTTTTCACACTCTATGCTTAGTGCCCTTTGAGTGCATTATCTAGGAATGAACCTGGTAGAGCATCCCACACAAACGAATGCTCCACATGCGGGTTTCACATGCCACCAACTCCACATTCACAGGCAACTTCAGCGCCACAGCCGTTTTCAGGTAGCCCTCAATGCAAAGGCTATAGATGCAAATATTGGTGTGAGAGATAATTCAATCAAGGAAACACTGCATGTTGGTGAAGGGCATATTGAAGAAGGATCAGCCGAGTAGTTCTTGTGGGAGAACAACTCCATTTGGCTCACTAACTTCACACACCATCAGGCTTCCAAGCAGCTCTCAAGGAAACTCAGTTTTCACACTCTATGCTTAGTGCCCTTTGAGTGCATTATCTAGGAATGAACCTGGTAGAGCATCCCACACAAACGAATGCTCCACATGCGGGTTTCACATGCCACCAACTCCACATTCACAGGCAACTTCAGCGCCACAGCCGTTTTCAGATAGCCCTCAATGCAAAGGATCTAGACGCAAATATTGGTGTGAGAGCTAATTCAATCAAGGAAACACTGCATGTTAGTGAAGGGCATATTGAAGAAGGATCAGCCGAGTAGTTCTTGTGGGAGAACAACTCCATTTGGCTCACTAACTTCACACACCATCAGGCTTCCAAGCAGCTCTCAAGGAAACTCAGTTTTCACACTCTATGCTTAGTGCCCTTTGTGTGCCTAGGACAGAAATGAAGCTTGGTCAGCATCCCACACAAACGAATGCTCCACCTGCGGGTTTCACATGCCACCAACTCCACATTCACAGGCAACATCAGCGCCACAGCCGTTTTCAGATAGCCCTCAATGCAAAGGCTCTAGACGCAAATATTGGTGTGAGAGCTAATTCAATCAAGGAAACACTGCATGTTGGTGAAGGGCATATTGAAGAAGGATCAGCCGAGTGGTTCTTGTGGGAGAACAACTCCATTTGGCTCACTAACTTCACACACCATCAGGCTTCCAAGCAGCTCTCAAGGAAACTCAGTTTTCACACTCTATGCTTAGTGCCCTTTGAGTGCATTATCTACGAATGAACCTGGTAGAGCATCCCACACAAACGAATGCTCCACATGCGGGTTTCACATGCCACCAACTCCACATTCACAGGCAACTTCAGCGCCACAGCCGTTTTCAGATAGCCCTCAATGCAAAGGCTCTAGACGCAAATATTGGTGTGAGAGCTAATTCAATCAAGGAAACACTGCATGTTGGTGAAGGGCATATTGAAGAAGGATCAGCCGAGTAGTTCTTGTGGGAGAACAACTCCATTTGGCTCACTAACTTCACACACCATCAGGCTTCCAAGCAGCTCTCAAGGAAACTCAGTTTTCACACTCTATGCTTAGTGCCCTTTGAGTGCATTATCTAGGAATGAACCTGGTAGAGCATCCCACACAAACGAATGCTCCACATGCGGGTTTCACATGCCACCAACTCCACATTCACAGGCAACTTCAGCGCCACAGCCGTTTTCAGATAGCCCTCAATGCAAAGGCTATAGACGCAAATATTGGTGTGAGAGATAATTCAATCAAGGAAACACTGCATGTTGGTGAAGGGCATATTGAAGAAGGATCAGCCGAGTGGTTCTTGTGGGAGAACAACTCCATTTGGCTCACTAACTTCACACACCATCAGGCTTCCAAGCAGCTCTCAAGGAAACTCAGTTTTCATACTTTATGCTTAGTGCCCTTTGAGTGCATTATCTAGGAATGAACCTGGTAGAGCATCCCACACAAACGAATGCTCCACATGCGGGTTTCACATGCCACCAACTCCACATTCACAGGCAACTTCAGCGCCACAGCCGTTTTCAGGTAGCCCTCAATGCAAAGGCTATAGACGCAAATATTGGTGTGAGAGCTAATTCAATCAAGGAAACACTGCATGTTGGTGAAGGGCATATTGAAGAAGGATCAGCCGAGTGGTTCTTGTGGGAGAACAACTCCATTTGGCTCACTAACTTCACACACCATCAGGCTTCCAAGCAGCTCTCAAGGAAACTCAGTTTTCACACTCTATGTTTAGTGCCCTTTGTATGGCTAGGACTGAAATGAACCTGGTAGAGCATCCCACACAAACGAATGCTCCACATGCGGGTTTCACATGCCACCAACTCCACATTCACAGGCAACTTCAGCGCCACAGCCGTTTTCAGATAGCCCTCAATGCAAAGGCTCTAGACGCAAATATTGGTGTGAGAGCTAATTCAATCAAGGAAACACTGCATGTTAGTGAAGGGCATATTGAAGAAGGATCAGCCGAGTGGTTCTTGTGGGAGAACAACTCCATTTGGCTCACTAACTTCACACACCATCAAGCTTCCAAGCAGCTCTCAAGGAAACTCAGTTTTCACACTCTATGTTTTGTGCCCTTTGTATGGCTAGGACTGAAATGAACCTGGTAGAGCATCCCACACAAACGAATGCTCCACATGCGGGTTTCACATGCCACCAACTCCACATTCACAGGCAACTTCAGCGCCACAGCCGTTTTCAGATAGCCCTCAATGCAAAGGCTCTAGACGCAAATATTGGTGTGAGAGCTAATTCAATCAAGGAAACACTGCATGTTGGTGAAGGGCATATTAAAGAAGGATCAGCCGAGTGGTTCTTGTGGGAGAACAACTCCATTTGGCTCACTAACTTTACACACCATCAGGCTTCCAAGCAGCTCTCAAGGAAACTCAGTTTTCACACTCTATGCTTAGTGCCCTTTGAGTGCATTATCTAGGAATGAACCTGGTAGAGCATCCCACACAAACGAATGCTCCACATGCGGGTTTCACATGCCACCAACTCCACATTCACAGGCAACTTCAGCGCCACAGCCGTTTTCAGATAGCCCTCAATGCAAAGGCTCTAGACGCAAATATTGGTGTGAGAGCTAATTCAATCAAGGAAACACTGCATGTTGGTGAAGGGCATATTGAAGAAGGATCAGCCGAGTGGTTCTTGTGGGAGAACAACTCCATTTGGCTCACTAACTTCACACACCATCAGGCTTCCAAGCAGCTCTCAAGGAAACTCAGTTTTCACACTCTATGCTTAGTGCCCTTTGAGTGCATTATCTAGGAATGAACCTGGTAGAGCATCCCACACAAACGAATGCTCCACATGCGGGTTTCACATGCCACCAACTCCACATTCACAGGCAACTTCAGCGCCACAGCCGTTTTCAGATAGCCCTCAATGCAAAGGCTATAGACGCAAATATTGGTGTGAGAGATAATTCAATCAAGGAAACACTGCATGTTGGTGAAGGGCATATTGAAGAAGGATCAGCCGAGTGGTTCTTGTGGGAGAACAACTCCATTTGGCTCACTAACTTCACACACCATCAGGCTTCCAAGCAGCTCTCAAGGAAACTCAGTTTTCATACTTTATGCTTAGTGCCCTTTGAGTGCATTATCTAGGAATGAACCTGGTAGAGCATCCCACACAAACGAATGCTCCACATGCGGGTTTCATATGCCACCAACTCCACATTCACAGGCAACTTCAGCGCCACAGCCGTTTTCAGATAGCCCTCAATGCAAAGGCTCTAGACGCAAATATTGGTGTGAGAGCTAATTCAATCAAGGAAACACTGCATGTTGGTGAAGGGCATATTGAAGAAGGATCAGCCGAGTGGTTCTTGTGGGAGAACAACTCCATTTGGCTCACTAACTTCACACACCATCAGGCTTCCAAGCAGCTCTCAAGGAAACTCAGTTTTCACACTCTATGCTTAGTGCCCTTTGAGTGCATTATCTAGGAATGAACCTGGTAGAGCATCCCACACAAACGAATGCTCCACATGCGGGTTTCACATGCCACCAACTCCACATTCACAGGCAACTTCAGCGCCACAGCCGTTTTCAGATAGCCCTCAATGCAAAGGCTCTAGACGCAAATATTGGTGTGAGAGCTAATTCAATCAAGGAAACACTGCATGTTGGTGAAGGGCATATTGAAGAAGGATCAGCCGAGTAGTTCTTGTGGGAGAACAACTCCATTTGGCTCACTAACTTCACACACCATCAGGCTTCCAAGCAGCTCTCAAGGAAACTCAGTTTCACACTCTATGCTTAGTGCCCTTTGTGTGCCTAGGACAGAAATGAAGCTTGGTCAGCATCCCACACAAACGAATGCTCCACATGCGGGTTTTCACATGCCACCAACTCCACATTCACAGGCAACATCAGCGCCACAGCCGTTTTCAGATAGCCCTCAATGCAAAGGCTCTAGACGCAAATATTGGTGTGAGAGCTAATTCAATCAAGGAAACACTGCATGTTGGTGAAGGGCATATTGAAGAAGGATCAGCCGAGTGGTTCTTGTGGGAGAACAACTCCATTTGGCTCACTAACTTCACACACCATCAGGCTTCCAAGCAGCTCTCAAGGAAACTCAGTTTTCACACTCTATGCTTAGTGCCCTTTGAGTGCATTATCTATGAATGAACCTGGTAGAGCATCCCACACAAACGAATGATTCACATGCGGGTTTCACATGCCACCATCTCCACATTCACAGGCAACTTCAGCGCCACAGCCGTTTTCAGATAGCCCTCAATGCAAAGGCTCTAGACGCAAATATTGGTGTGAGAGCTAATTCAATCAAGGAAACACTGCATGTTGGTGAAGGGCATATTGAAGAAGGATCAGCCGAGTGGTTCTTGTGGGAGAACAACTCCATTTGGCTCACTAACTTCACACACCATCAGGCTTCCAAGCAGCTCTCAAGGAAACTCAGTTTTCACACTCTATGCTTAGTGCCCTTTGAGTGCATTATCTAGGAATGAACCTGGTAGAGCATCCCACACAAACGAATGCACCACATGCGGGTTTCACATGCCACCAACTCCACATTCACAGGCAACTTCAGCGCCACAGCCGTTTTCAGATAGCCCTCAATGCAAAGGCTCTAGACGCAAATATTGGTGTGAGAGCTAATTCAATCAAGGAAACACTGCATGTTGGTGAAGGGCATATTGAAGAAGGATCAGCCGAGTAGTTCTTGTGGGAGAACAACTCCATTTGGCTCACTAACTTCACACACCATCAGGCTTCCAAGCAGCTCTCAAGGAAACTCAGTTTTCACACTCTATGCTTAGTGCCCTTTGTGTGCCTAGGACAGAAATGAAGCTTGGTCAGCATCCCACACAAACGAATGCTCCACATGCGGGTTTCACCTGCCACCAACTCCACATTCACAGGCAACTTCAGCACCACAGCCGTTTTCAGATAGCCCTCAATGCAAAGGCTCTAGACGCAAATATTGGTGTGAGAGCTAATTCAATCAAGGAAACACTGCATGTTGGTGAAGGGCATATTGAAGAAGGATCAGCCGAGTGGTTCTTGTGGGAGAACAACTCCATTTGGCTCACTAACTTCACACACCATCAGGCTTCCAGCAGCTCTCAAGGAAACTCAGTTTTCACAATCTATGCTTAGTGCCCTTTGTGTGCCTAGGACAGAAATGAAGCTTGGTCAACATCCCACACAAACGAATGCTCCACATGCGGGTTTCACATGCCACCAACTCCACATTCACAGGCAACTTCAGCGCCACAGCCGTTTGCAGATAGCCCTCAATGCAAAGGCTCTAGACGCAAATATTGGTGTGAGAGCTAATTCAATCAAGGAAACCTGCATGTTGGTGAAGGGCATATTGAAGAAGGATCAGCCGAGTGGTTCTTGTGGGAGAACAACTCCATTTGGCTCACTAACTTCACACACCATCAGGCTTCCAAGCAGCTCTCAAGGAAACTCAGTTTTCACACTCTATGCTTAGTGCCCTTTGAGTGCATTATCTAGGAATGAACCTGGTAGAGCATCCCACACAAACGAATGCTTCACATGCGGGTTTCACATGCCACCAACTCCACATTCACAGGCAACTTCAGCGCCACAGCCGTTTTCAGATAGCCCTCAATGCAAAGGCTCTAGACGCAAATATTGGTGTGAGAGCTAATTCAATCAAGGAAACACTGCATGTTGGTGAAGGGCATATTGAAGAAGGATCAGCCGAGTGGTTCTTGTGGGAGAACAACTCCAATTTGGCTCACTAACTTCACACACCATCAGGCTTCCAAGCAGCTCTCAAGGAAACTCAGTTTTCACACTCTATGCTTAGTGCACTTTGAGTGCATTATCTAGGAATGAACCTGGTAGAGCATCCCACACAAACGAATGCTTCACATGCGGGTTTCACATGTCACCAACTCCACATTCACAGGCAACTTCAGCGCCACAGCCGTTTTCAGATAGCCCTCAATGCAAAGGCTCTAGACGCAAATATTGGTGTGAGAGCTAATTCAATCAAGGAAACACTGCATGTTGGTGAAGGGGCATATTGAAGAAGGATCAGCCGAGTGGTTCTTGTGGGAGAACAACTCCATTTGGCTCACTAACTTCACACACCATCAGGCTTCCAAGCAGCTCTCAAGGAAAACTCAGTTTTCACACTCTATGTTTAGTGCCCTTTGTATGGCTAGGACTGAAATGAACCTGGTAGAGCATCCCACACAAACGAATGCTCCACATGCGGGTTTCACATGCCACCAACTCCACATTCACAGGCAACTTCAGCGCCACAGCCGTTTTCAGATAGCCCTCAATGCAAAGGGCTCTAGACGCAAATATTGGTGTGAGAGCTAATTCAATCAAGGAAACACTGTATGTTAGTGAAGGGCATATTGAAGAAGGATCAGCCGAGTGGTTCTTGTGGGAGAACAACTCCATTTGGCTCCACTAACTTCACACACCATCAGGCTTCCAAGCAGCTCTCAAGGAAACTCAGTTTTCACACTCTATGTTTTGTGCCCTTTGTATGGCTAGCACTGAAATGAACCTGGTAGAGCATCCCACACAAACGAATGCTCCACATGCGGGTTTCACATGCCACCAACTCCACATTCACAGGCAACTTCAGGCGCCACAGCCGTTTTCAGATAGCCCTCAATGCAAAGGCTCTAGACGCAAATATTGGTGTGAGAGCTAATTCAATCAAGGAAACACTGCATGTTGGTGAAGGGCATATTGAAGAAGGATCAGCCGAGTGGTTCTTGTGGGGAGAACAACTCCATTTGGCTCACTAACTTCACACACCATCAGGCTTCCAAGCAGCTCTCAAGGAAACTCAGTTTTCACACTCTATGCTTAGTGCCCTTTGAGTGCATTATCTACGAATGAACCTGGTAGAGCATCCCACACAAACGAATGCTTCACATGCGGGTTTCACCTGCCACCAACTCCACATTCACAGGCAACTTCAGCGCCACATCCGTTTTCAGATAGCCCTCAATGCAAAGGCTCTAGACGCAAAATATTGGTGTGAGAGCTAATTCAATCAAGGAAAACAATGCATGTTGGTGAAGGGCATATTGAAGAAGGATCAGCCGAGTGGTTCTTGTGGGAGAACAACTCCATTTGGCTCACTAACTTCACACACCATCAGGCTTCCAAGCAGCTCTCAAGGAAACTCAGTTTTCACACTCTATGCTTAGTGCCCTTTGAGTGCATTATCTAGGAATGAACCTGGTAGAGCATCCCACACAAACGAATGCTTCACATGCGGGTTTCACATGCCACCAACTCCACATTCACAGGCAACTTCAGCGCCACAGCCGTTTTCAGATAGCCCTCAATGCAAAGGCTCTAGACGCAAATATTGGTGTGAGAGCTAATTCAATCAAGGAAAACACTGCATGTTGGTGAAGGGCATATTGAAGAAGGATCAGCCGAGTGGTTCTTGTGGGAGAACAACTCCATTTGGCTCACTAACTTCACACACCATCAGGCTTCCCAAGCATCTCTCAAGGAAACTCAGTTTTCACACTTTATGCTTAGTGCCCTTTGAGTGCATTATCTAGGAATGAACCTGGTAGAGCATCCCACACAAACGAATGCTCCACATGCGGGTTTCACATGCCACCAACTCCACATTCACAGGAAACTTCAGCGCCACAGCCGTTTTCAGATAGCCCTCAATGCAAAGGCTCTAGACGCAAATATTGGTGTGAGAGCTAATTCAATCAAGGAAACACTGCATGTTAGTGAAGGGCATATTGAAGAAGGGATCAGCCGAGTGGTTCTTGTGGGAGAACAACTCCATTTGGCTCACTAACTTCACACACCATCAGGCTTCCAAGCAGCTCTCAAGGAAACTCAGTTTTCACACTCTATGTTTAGTGCTCTTTGTATGGCTAGGACTGAAATGAACCTGGTAGAGCATCCCACACAAACGAATGCTCCACATGCGGGTTTCACATGCCACCAACTCCCACATTCACAGGCAACTTCAGCGCCACAGCCGTTTTCAGATAGCCCTCAATGCAAAGGCTCTAGACGCAAATATTGGTGTGAGAGCTAATTCAATCAAGGAAACACTGCATGTGGGTGAAGGGCATATTGAAGAAGGATCAGCCGAGTGGTTCTTGTGGGAGAACAACTCCATTTGGCTCACTAACTTCACACACCATCAGGCTTCCAAGCAGCTCTCAAGGAAAACTCAGTTTTCACACTCTATGCTTAGTGCCCTTTGAGTGCATTTTCTAGGAATGAACCTGGTAGAGCATCCCACACAAAACGAATGCTCCACATGCGGGTTTCACATGCCACCAACTCCACATTCGCAGGCAACTTCAGAGCCACAGCCGTTTTCAGATAGCCCTCAATGCAAAAGGCTCTAGACGCAAATTATGGTGTGAGAGCTAATTCAATCAAGGAAACACTGCATGTTGGTGAAGGGGCATATTGAAGAAGGATCAGCCGAGTGGTTCTTGTGGGAGAACAACTCCATTTGGCTCACTAACTTCACACACCATCAGGCTTCCAAGCAGCTCTCAAGGAAACTCAGTTTTCACACTCTATGCTTAGTGCCCTTTGAGTGCATTAACTAGGAATGAACCTGGTAGAGCATCCCACACAAACGAATGCTCCACATGCGGGTTTTCACATGCCACCAACTCCACATTCACAGGCAACTTCAGCGCCACAGCTGTTTTCAGATAGCCCTCAATGCAAAGGCTCTAGACGCAAATATTGGTGTGAGAGCTAATTCAATCAAGGAAACACTGCATGTTGGTGAAGGGCATATTGAAGAAGGATCAGCCGAGTAGTTCTTGTGGGAGAACAACTCCATTTGGCTCACTAACTTCACACACCATCAGGCCTTCCAAGCAGCTCTCAAGGAAACTCAGTTTTCACACTCTATGCTTAGTGCCCAGTGAGTGCATTATCTAGGAATGAACCTGGTAGAGCATCCCACACAAACGAATGCTCCACATGCGGGTTTCACATGCCACCAACTCCACATTCACAGGAAACTTCAGCGCCACAGCCGTTTTCAGATAGCCCTCAATGCAAAGGCTCTAGACGCAAATATTGGTGTGAGAGCTAATTCAATCAAGGAAACACTGCATGTGGGTGAAGGGCATATTGAAGAAGGATTAGCCTAGTGGTTCTTGTGGAGAACAACTCCATTTGGCTCACTAACTTCACACACCATCAGGCTTCCAAGCAGCTCTCAAGGAAACTCAGTTTTCACACTCTATGCTTAGTGCCCTTTGAGTGCATTATCTAGGAATGAACCTGGTAGAGCATCCCACACAAACGAATGCTCCACATGCGGGTTTTCACATGCCACCAACTCCACATTCACAGGCAACTTCAGCGCCACAGCCGTTTTCAGATAGCCCGCAATGCAAAGGCTCTAGACGCAAATATTGGTGTGAGAGCTAATTCAATCAAGGGAAACACTGCATGTTGGTGAAGGGCATATTGAAGAAGGATCAGCCGAGTGGTTCTTGTGGGAGAACAACTCCATTTGGCTCACTAACTTCACACACCATCAGGCTTCCAAGCAGCTCTCAAGGAAACTCAGTTTTCACACTCTATGCTTAGTGCCCTTTTGAGTGCATTATCTAGGAATGCACCTGGTAGAGCATCCCACACAAACGAATGCTCCACATGCGGGTTTCACATGCCACCAACTCCACATTCACAGGCAACTTCAGCGCCACAGCCGTTTGCAGATAGCCCTCAATGCAAAGGCTCTAGACGCAAATATTGGTGTGAGAGCTAATTCAATCAAGGAAACATTGCATGTTGGTGAAGGGCATATTGAAGAAGGATCAGCCGAGTGGTTCTTGTGGGAGAACAACTCCATTTGGCTCACTAACTTCACACACCATCAGGCTTCCAAGCAGCTCTCAAGGAAACTCAGTTTTCACACTCTATGCTTAGTGCCCTTTGAGTGGCTAGGACTGAAATGAACCTGGTAGAGCATCCCACACAAACGAATGCTCAACATGCGGGTTTCACATGCCACCAACTCCACATTCACAGGCAACTTCAGAGCCACAGCCGTTTTCAGATAGCCCTCAATGCAAAGGCTCTAGACGCAAATATTGGTGTGAGAGCTAATTCAATCAAGGAAACACTGCATGTTGGTGAAGGGCATATTGAAGAAGGATCAGCCGAGTGGTTCTTGTGGGAGAACAACTCCATTTGGCTCACTAACTTCACACACCATCAGGCTTCCAAGCAGCTCTCAAGGAAACTCAGTTTTCACACTCTATGTTTAGTGCCCTTTGTATGGCTAGGACTGAAATGAACCTGGTAGAGCATCCCACACAAACGAATGCTCCACATGCGGGTTTCACATGCCACCAACTCCACATTCACAGGCAACTTCAGCGCCACAGCTGTTTTCAGATAGCCCTCAATGCAAAGGCTCTAGACGCAAATATTGGTGTGAGAGCTAATTCAATCAAGGAAACACTGCATGTTGGTGAAGGGCATATTGAAGAAGGATCAGCCGAGTGGTTCTTGTGGGAGAACAACTCCATTTGGCTCACTAACTTCACACACCATCAGGCTTCCAAGCAGCTCTCAAGGAAACTCAGTTTTCACACTCTATGCTTAGTGCCCTTTGAGTGCATTATCTAGGAATGAACCTGGTAGAGCATCACACACAAACGAATGCTCCACATGCGGGTTTCACATGCCACCAACTCCACATTCACAGGCAACTTCAGCGCCACAGCCGTTTTCAGATAGCCCTCAATGCAAAGGCTCTAGACGCAAATATTGGTGTGAGAGTTAATTCAATCAAGGAAACACTGCATGTTGGTGAAGGGCATATTGAAGAAGGATCAGCCGAGTGGTTCTTGTGGGAGAACAACTCCATTTGGCTCACTAACTTCACACACCATCAGGCTTCCAAGCAGCTCTCAAGGAAACTCAGTTTTCACACTCTATGCTTAGTGCCCTTTGAGTGCTTTATCTAGGAATGAACCTGGTAGAGCATCCCACACAAACGAATGCTCCACATGCGGGTTTCACATGCCACCAACTCCACATTCACAGGCAACTTCAGCGCCACAGCCGTTTTCAGATAGCCCTCAATGCAAAGGCTCTAGACGCAAATATTGGTGTGAGAGCTAATTCAATCAAGGAAACACTGCATGTTGGTGAAGGGCATATTGAAGAAGGATTAGCCGAGTGGTTCTTGTGGGAGAACAACTCCATTTGGCTCACTAACTTCACACACCATCAGGCTTCCAAGCAGCTCTCAAGGAAACTCAGTTTTCACACTCTATGCTTAGTGCCCATTGAGTGCATTATCTAGGAATGAACCTGGTAGAGCATCCCGCACAAACGAATGCTCCACATGCGGGTTTCACATGCCACCAACTCCACATTCACAGGCAACTTCAGAGCCACAGCCGTTTTCAGATAGCCCTCAATGCAAAGGCTCTAGACGCAAATATTGGTGTGAGAGCTAATTCAATCAAGGAAACACTGCATGTTGGTGAAGTGCATATTGAAGAAGGATCAGCCGAGTGGTTCTTGTGGGAGAACAACTCCATTTGGCTCACTAACTTCACACACCATCAGGCTTCCAAGCAGCTCTCAAGGAAACTCAGTTTTCACACTCTATGCTTAGTGCCCTTTGAGTGCATTATCTAGGAATGAACCTGGTAGAGCATCGCACACAAACGAATGCTCCACATGCGGGTTTCACATGCCACCAACTCCACATAAACAGGCAACTTCAGCGCCACAGCCGTTTTCAGATAGCCCTCAATGCAAAGGCTCTAGACGCAAATATTGGTGTGAGAGCTAATTCAATCAAGGAAACACTGCATGTTGGTGAAGGGCATATTGAAGAAGGATCAGCCGAGTGGTTCTTGTGGGAGAACAACTCCATTTGGCTCACTAACTTCACACACCATCAGGCTTCCAAGCAGCTCTCAAGGAAACTCAGTTTTCACACTCTATGCTTAGTGCCCTTTGAGTGCATTAACTAGGAATGAACCTGGTAGAGCATCCCACACAAACGAATGCTCCACATGCGGGTTTCACATGCCACCAACTCCACATTCACAGGCAACTTCAGCGCCACAGCCGTTTTCAGATAGCCCTCAATGCAAAGGCTCTAGACGCAAATATTGGTGTGAGAGCTAATTCAATCAAGGAAACACTGCATGTTGGTGAAGGGCATATTGAAGAAGGATCAGCCGAGTGGTTCTTGTGGGAGAACAACTCCATTTGGCTCACTAACTTCACACACCATCAGGCTTCCAAGCAGCTCTCAAGGAAACTCAGTTTTCACACTCTATGCTTAGTGCCCTTTGAGTGCATTATCTAGGAATGAACCTGGTAGAGCATCCCACAGAAACGAATGCTCCACATGCGGGTTTCACATGCCACCAACTCCACATTCACAGGCAACTTCAGCGCCACAGCCGTTTTCAGATAGCCCTCAATGCAAAGGCTCTAGACGCAAATATTGGCGTGAGAGCTAATTCAATCAAGGAAACACTGCATGTTGGTGAAGGGCATATTGAAGAAGGATCAGCCGAGTGGTTCTTGTGGGAGAACAACTCCATTTGGCTCACTAACTTCACACACCATCAGGCTTCCAAGTAGCTCTCAAGGAAACTCAGTTTTCACACTCTATGCTTAGTGCCCTTTGAGTGCATTATCTAGGAATGAACCTGGTAGAGCATCCCACACAACGAATGCTCCACATGCGGGTTTCACATGCCACCAACTCCACATTCACAGGCAACTTCAGCGCCACAGCCGTTTTCAGATAGCCCTCAATGCAAAGGCTCTAGACGCAAATATTGGTGTGAGAGCTAATTCAATCAAGGAAACACTGCATGTTGGTGAAGGGCATATTGAAGAAGGATCAGCCGAGTGGTTCTTGTGGGAGAACAACTCCATTTGGCTCACTAACTTCACACACCATCAGGCTTCCAAGCAGCTCTCAAGGAAACTCAGTTTTCACACTCTATGCTTAGTGCCCTTTGAGTGCCTAGGACTGAAATGAACCTGGTAGAGCATCCCACACAAACGAATGCTCCACATGCGGGTTTCACATGCCACCAACTCCACATTCACAGGCAACTTCAGCACCACAGCCGTTTTCAGATAGCCCTCAATGCAAAGGCTCTAGACGCAAATATTGGTGTGAGAGCTAATTCAATCAAGGAAACACTGCATGTTGGTGAAGGGCATATTGAAGAAGGATCAGCCGAGTGGTTCTTGTGGGAGAACAACTCCATTTGGCTCACTAACTTCACACACCATCAGGCTTCCAAGCAGCTCTCAAGGAAACTCAGTTTTCACACTCTATGTTTAGTGCCCTTTGTATGGCTAGGACTGAAATGAACCTGGTAGAGCATCCCACACAAACGAATGCTCCACATGCGGGTTTCACATGCCACCAACTCCACATTCACAGGCAACTTCAGCGCCACAGCTGTTTTCAGATAGCCCTCAATGCAAAGGCTCTAGACGCAAATATTGGTGTGAGAGCTAATTCAATCAAGGAAACACTGCATGTTGGTGAAGGGCATATTGAAGAAGGATCAGCCGAGTGGTTCTTGTGGGAGAACAACTCCATTTGGCTCACTAACTTCACACACCATCAGGCTTCCAAGCAGCTCTCAAGGAAACTCAGTTTTCACACTCTATGCTTAGTGCCCTTTGAGTGCATTATCTAGGAATGAACCTGGTAGAGCATCACACACAAACGAATGCTCCACATGCGGGTTTCACATGCCACCAACTCCACATTCACAGGCAACTTCAGCGCCACAGCCGTTTTCAGATAGCCCTCAATGCAAAGGCTCTAGACGCAAATATTGGTGTGAGAGTTAATTCAATCAAGGAAACACTGCATGTTGGTGAAGGGCATATTGAAGAAGGATCAGCCGAGTGGTTCTTGTGGGAGAACAACTCCATTTGGCTCACTAACTTCACACACCATCAGGCTTCCAAGCAGCTCTCAAGGAAACTCAGTTTTCACACTCTATGCTTAGTGCCCTTTGAGTGCTTTATCTAGGAATGAACCTGGTAGAGCATCCCACACAAACGAATGCTCCACATGCGGGTTTCACATGCCACCAACTCCACATTCACAGGCAACTTCAGCGCCACAGCCGTTTTCAGATAGCCCTCAATGCAAAGGCTCTAGACGCAAATATTGGTGTGAGAGCTAATTCAATCAAGGAAACACTGCATGTTGGTGAAGGGCATATTGAAGAAGGATTAGCCGAGTGGTTCTTGTGGGAGAACAACTCCATTTGGCTCACTAACTTCACACACCATCAGGCTTCCAAGCAGCTCTCAAGGAAACTCAGTTTTCACACTCTATGCTTAGTGCCCATTGAGTGCATTATCTAGGAATGAACCTGGTAGAGCATCCCGCACAAACGAATGCTCCACATGCGGGTTTCACATGCCACCAACTCCACATTCACAGGCAACTTCAGAGCCACAGCCGTTTTCAGATAGCCCTCAATGCAAAGGCTCTAGACGCAAATATTGGTGTGAGAGCTAATTCAATCAAGGAAACACTGCATGTTGGTGAAGTGCATATTGAAGAAGGATCAGCCGAGTGGTTCTTGTGGGAGAACAACTCCATTTGGCTCACTAACTTCACACACCATCAGGCTTCCAAGCAGCTCTCAAGGAAACTCAGTTTTCACACTCTATGCTTAGTGCCCTTTGAGTGCATTATCTAGGAATGAACCTGGTAGAGCATCGCACACAAACGAATGCTCCACATGCGGGTTTCACATGCCACCAACTCCACATAAACAGGCAACTTCAGCGCCACAGCCGTTTTCAGATAGCCCTCAATGCAAAGGCTCTAGACGCAAATATTGGTGTGAGAGCTAATTCAATCAAGGAAACACTGCATGTTGGTGAAGGGCATATTGAAGAAGGATCAGCCGAGTGGTTCTTGTGGGAGAACAACTCCATTTGGCTCACTAACTTCACACACCATCAGGCTTCCAAGCAGCTCTCAAGGAAACTCAGTTTTCACACTCTATGCTTAGTGCCCTTTGAGTGCATTAACTAGGAATGAACCTGGTAGAGCATCCCACACAAACGAATGCTCCACATGCGGGTTTCACATGCCACCAACTCCACATTCACAGGCAACTTCAGCGCCACAGCCGTTTTCAGATAGCCCTCAATGCAAAGGCTCTAGACGCAAATATTGGTGTGAGAGCTAATTCAATCAAGGAAACACTGCATGTTGGTGAAGGGCATATTGAAGAAGGATCAGCCGAGTGGTTCTTGTGGGAGAACAACTCCATTTGGCTCACTAACTTCACACACCATCAGGCTTCCAAGCAGCTCTCAAGGAAACTCAGTTTTCACACTCTATGCTTAGTGCCCTTTGAGTGCATTATCTAGGAATGAACCTGGTAGAGCATCCCACACAAACGAATGCTCCACATGCGGGTTTCACATGCCACCAACTCCACATTCACAGGCAACTTCAGCGCCACAGCCGTTTTCAGATAGCCCTCAATGCAAAGGCTCTAGACGCAAATATTGGCGTGAGAGCTAATTCAATCAAGGAAACACTGCATGTTGGTGAAGGGCATATTGAAGAAGGATCAGCCGAGTGGTTCTTGTGGGAGAACAACTCCATTTGGCTCACTAACTTCACACACCATCAGGCTTCCAAGTAGCTCTCAAGGAAACTCAGTTTTCACACTCTATGCTTAGTGCCCTTTGAGTGCATTATCTAGGAATGAACCTGGTAGAGCATCCCACACAACGAATGCTCCACATGCGGGTTTCACATGCCACCAACTCCACATTCACAGGCAACTTCAGCGCCACAGCCGTTTTCAGATAGCCCTCAATGCAAAGGCTCTAGACGCAAATATTGGTGTGAGAGCTAATTCAATCAAGGAAACACTGCATGTTGGTGAAGGGCATATTGAAGAAGGATCAGCCGAGTGGTTCTTGTGGGAGAACAACTCCATTTGGCTCACTAACTTCACACACCATCAGGCTTCCAAGCAGCTCTCAAGGAAACTCAGTTTTCACACTCTATGCTTAGTGCCCTTTGAGTGCCTAGGACTGAAATGAAGCTTGGAGAGCATCCCACACAAACGAATGCTCCACATGCGGGTTTCACATGCCACCAACTCCACATTCACAGGCAACTTCAGCGCCACAGCCGTTTGCAGATAGCCCTCAATGCAAAGGCTCTAGGCGCAAATATTGGTGTGAGAGCTAATTCAATCAAGGAAACACTGCATGTGGGTGAAGGGCATATTGAAGAAGGATTAGCCTAGTGGTTCTTGTGGGAGAACAACTCCATTTGGCTCACTAACTTCACACACCATCAGGCTTCCAAGCAGCTCTCAAGGAAACTCAGTTTTCACACTCTATGCTTAGTGCCCTTTGAGTGCATTATCTAGGAATGAACCTGGTAGAGCATCCCACACAAACGAATGCTCCACATGCGGGTTTCACATGCCACCAACTCCACATTCACAGGCAACTTCAGCGCCACAGCCGTTTTCAGATAGCCCTCAATGCAAAGGCTCTAGACGCAAATATTGGTGTGAGAGCTAATTCAATCAAGGAAACACTGCATGTTGGTGAAGGGCATATTGAAGAAGGATCAGCCGAGTGGTTCTTGTGGGAGAACAACTCCATTTGGCTCACTAACTTCACACACCATCAGGCTTCCAAGCAGCTCTCAAGGAAACTCAGTTTTCACACTCTATGCTTAGTGCCCTTTGAGTGCATTATCTAGGAATGAACCTGGTAGAGCATCCCACACAAACGAATGCTCCACATGCGGGTTTCACATGCCACCAACTCCACATTCACAGGCAACTTCAGCGCCACAGCCGTTTGCAGATAGCCCTCAATGCAAAGGCTCTAGACGCAAATATTCGTGTGAGAGCTAATTCAATCAAGGAAACATTGCATGTTGGTGAAGGGCATATTGAAGAAGGATCAGCCGAGTGGTTCTTGTGGGAGAACAACTCCATTTGGCTCACTAACTTCACACACCATCAGGCTTCCAAGCAGCTCTCAAGGAAACTCAGTTTTCACACTCTATGCTTAGTGCCCTTTGTATGGCTAGGACTGAAATGAACCTGGTAGAGCATCCCACACAAACGAATGCTCCACATGCGGGTTTCACATGCCACCAACTCCACATTCACAGGCAACTTCAGCGCCACAGCCGTTTTCAGATAGCCCTCAATGCAAAGGCTCTAGACGCAAATATTGGTGTGAGAGGTAATTCAATCAAGGAAACACTGCATGTTGGTGAAGGGCATATTGAAGAAGGATCAGCCGAGTGGTTCTTGTGGGAGAACAACTCCATTTGGCTCACTAACTTCACACACCATCAGGCTTCCAAGCAGCTCTCAAGGAAACTCAGTTTTCACACTCTATGTTTAGTGCCCTTTGTATGGCTAGGACTGAAATGAACCTGGTAGAGCATCCCACACAAACGAATGCTCCACATGCGGGTTTCACATGCCACCAACTCCACATTCACAGGCAACTTCAGCGCCACAGCCGTTTTCAGATAGCCCTCAATGCAAAGGCTCTAGACGCAAATATTGGTGTGAGAGCTAATTCAATCAAGGAAACACTGCATGTTGGTGAAGGGCATATTGAAGAAGGATCAGCCGAGTGGTTCTTGTGGGAGAACAACTCCATTTGGCTCACTAACTTCACACACCATCAGGCTTCCAAGCAGCTCTCAAGGAAACTCAGTTTTCACACTCTATGCTTAGTGCCCTTTGAGTGCATTATCTAGGAATGAACCTGGTAGAGCATCCCACACAAACGAATGCTCCACATGCGGGTTTCACATGCCACCAACTCCACATTCACAGGCAACTTCAGCGCCACAGCCGTTTTCAGATAGCCCTCAATGCAAAGGCTCTAGACGCAAATATTGGTGTGAGAGCTAATTCAATCAAGGAAACACTGCATGTTGGTGAAGGGCATATTGAAGAAGGATCAGCCGAGTGGTTCTTGTGGGAGAACAACTCCATTTGGCTCACTAACTTCACACACCATCAGGCTTCCAAGCAGCTCTCAAGGAAACTCAGTTTTCACACTCTATGCTTAGTGCCCTTTGAGTGCTTTATCTAGGAATGAACCTGGTAGAGCATCCCACACAAACGAATGCTCCACATGCGGGTTTCACATGCCACCAACTCCACATTCACAGGCAACTTCAGCGCCACAGCCGTTTTCAGATAGCCCTCAATGCAAAGGCTCTAGACGCAAATATTGGTGTGAGAGCTAATTCAATCAAGGAAACACTGCATGTTGGTGAAGTGCATATTGAAGAAGGATCAGCCGAGTGGTTCTTGTGGGAGAACAATTCCATTTGGCTCACTAACTTCACACACCATCAGGCTTCCAAGCAGCTCTCAAGGAAACTCAGTTTTCACACTCTATGCTTAGTGCCCTTTGAGTGCATTATCTAGGAATGAACCTGGTAGAGCATCCCGCACAAACGAATGCTCCACATGCGGGTTTCACATGCCACCAACTCCACATTCACAGGCAACTTCAGCGCCACAGCCGTTTTCAGATAGCCCTCAATGCAAAGGCTCTAGACGCAAATATTGGTGTGAGAGCTAATTCAATCAAGGAAACACTGCATGTTGGTGAAGTGCATATTGAAGAAGGATCAGCCGAGTGGTTCTTGTGGGAGAACAATTCCATTTGGCTCACTAACTTCACACACCATCAGGCTTCCAAGCAGCTCTCAAGGAAACTCAGTTTTCACACTCTATGCTTAGTGCCCTTTGAGTGCATTATCTAGGAATGAACCTGGTAGAGCATCCCACACAAACGAATGCTCCACATGCGGGTTTCACATGCCACCAACTCCACATTCTCAGGCAACTTCAGCGCCACAGCCGTTTTCAGATAGCCCTCAATGCAAAGGCTCTAGACGCAAATATTGGTGTGAGAGCTAATTCAATCAAGGAAACACTGCATGTTGGTGAAGGGCATATTGAAGAAGGATCAGCCGAGTGGTTCTTGTGGGAGAACAACTCCATTTGGCTCACTAACTTCACACACCATCAGGCTTCCAAGCAGCTCTCAAGGAAACTCAGTTTTCACACTCTATGTTTAGTGCCCTTTGTATGGCTAGGACTGAAATGAACCTGGTAGAGCATCCCACACAAACGAATGCTCCACATGCGGGATTCACATGCCACCAACTCCACATTGACAGGCAACTTCAGCGCCACAGCCGTTTTCAGATAGCCCTCAATGCAAAGGCTCTAGACGCAAATATTGGTGTGAGAGCTAATTCAATCAAGGAAACACTGCATGTTGGTGAAGGGCATATTGAAGAAGGATCAGCCGAGTGGTTCTTGTGGGAGAACAACTCCATTTGGCTCACTAACTTCACACACCATCAGGCTTCCAAGCAGCTCTCAAGGAAACTCAGTTTTCACACTCTATGCTTAGTGCCCTTTGAGTGCATTATCTAGGAATGCACCTGGTAGAGCATCCCACACAAACGAATGCTCCACATGCGGGTTTCACATGCCACCAACTCCACATTCACAGGCAACTTCAGCGCCACAGCCGTTTTCAGATAGCCCTCAATGCAAAGGCTCTAGACGCAAATATTGGTGTGAGAGCTAATTCAATCAAGGAAACACTGCATGTTGGTGAAGGGCATATTGAAGAAGGATCAGCCGAGTGGTTCTTGTGGGAGAACAACTCCATTTGGCTCACTAACTTCACACACCATCAGGCTTCCAAGCAGCTCTCAAGGAAACTCAGTTTTCACACTCTATGTTTAGTGCCCTTTGTATGGCTAGGACTGAAATGAACCTGGTAGAGCATCCCACAGAAACGAATGCTCCACATGCGGGTTTCACATGCCACCAACTCCACATTCACAGGCAACTTCAGCGCCACAGCCGTTTTCAGATAGCCCTCAATGCAAAGGCTCTAGACGCAAATATTGGTGTGAGAGCTAATTCAATCAAGGAAACACTGCATGTTGGTGAAGGGCATATTGAAGAAGGATCAGCCGAGTGGTTCTTGTGGGAGAACAACTCCATTTGGCTCACTAACTTCACACACCATCAGGCTTCCAAGCAGCTCTCAAGGAAACTCAGTTTTCACACTCTATGCTTAGTGCCCTTTGAGTGCATTATCTAGGAATGAACCTGGTAGAGCATCCCACACAAACGAATGCTCCACATGCGGGTTTCACATGCCACCAACTCCACATTCACAGGCAACTTCAGCGCCACTGCCTTTTTCAGATAGCCCTCAATGCAAAGGCTCTAGACGCAAATATTGGTGTGAGAGCTAATTCAATCAAGGAAAACCTGCATGTTGGTGAAGGGCATATTGAAGAAGGATCAGCCGAGTGGTTCTTGTGGGAGAACAACTCCATTTGGCTCACTAACTTCACACACCATCAGGCTTCCAAGCAGCTCTCAAGGAAACTCAGTTTTCACACTCTATGCTTAGTGCCCATTGAGTGCATTATCTAGGAATGAACCTGGTAGAGCATCCCACACAAACGAATGCTCCACATGCGGGTTTCACATGCCACCAACTCCACATTCACAGGCAACTTCACCGCCACAGCCGTTTTCAGATAGCCCTCAATGCAAAGGCTCTAGACGCAAATATTGGTGTGAGAGCTAATTCAATCAAGGAAACACTGCATGTTGGTGAAGGGCATATTGAAGAAGGATCAGCCGAGTGGTTCTTGTGGGAGAACAACTCCATTTGGCTCACTAACTTCACACACCATCAGGCTTCCAAGCAGCTCTCAAGGAAACTCAGTTTTCACACTCTATGCTTAGTGCCCTTTGAGTGCATTATCTAGGAATGAACCTGGTAGAGCATCCCACAGAAACGAATGCTCCACATGCGGGTTTCACATGCCACCAACTCCACATTCACAGGCAACTTCAGCGCCACAGCCGTTTTCAGATAGCCCTCAATGCAAAGGCTCTAGACGCAAATATTGGCGTGAGAGCTAATTCAATCAAGGAAACACTGCATGTTGGTGAAGGGCATATTGAAGAAGGATCAGCCGAGTGGTTCTTGTGGGAGAACAACTCCATTTGGCTCACTAACTTCACACACCATCAGGCTTCCAAGCAGCTCTCAAGGAAACTCAGTTTTCACACTCTATGCTTAGTGCCCTTTGAGTGCATTATCTAGGAATGAACCTGGTAGAGCATCCCACACAACGAATGCTCCACATGCGGGTTTCACATGCCACCAACTCCACATTCACAGGCAACTTCAGCGCCACAGCCGTTTTCAGATAGCCCTCAATGCAAAGGCTCTAGACGCAAATATTGGTGTGAGAGCTAATTCAATCAAGGAAACACTGCATGTTGGTGAAGGGCATATTGAAGAAGGATCAGCCGAGTGGTTCTTGTGGGAGAACAACTCCATTTGGCTCACTAACTTCACACACCATCAGGCTTCCAAGCAGCTCTCAAGGAAACTCAGTTTTCACACTCTATGCTTAGTGCCCTTTGAGTGCCTAGGACTGAAATGAAGCTTGGAGAGCATCCCACACAAACGAATGCTCCACATGCGGGTTTCACATGCCACCAACTCCACATTCACAGGCAACTTCAGCGCCACAGCCGTTTTCAGATAGCCCTCAATGCAAAGGCTCTAGGCGCAAATATTGGTGTGAGAGCTAATTCAATCAAGGAAACACTGCATGTGGGTGAAGGGCATATTGAAGAAGGATTAGCCTAGTGGTTCTTGTGGGAGAACAACTCCATTTGGCTCACTAACTTCACACACCATCAGGCTTCCAAGCAGCTCTCAAGGAAACTCAGTTTTCACACTCTATGCTTAGTGCCCTTTGAGTGCATTATCTAGGAATGCACCTGGTAGAGCATCCCACACAAACGAATGCTCCACATGCGGGTTTCACATGCCACCAACTCCACATTCACAGGCAACTTCAGCGCCACAGCCGTTTGCAGATAGCCCTCAATGCAAAGGCTCTAGACGCAAATATTCGTGTGAGAGCTAATTCAATCAAGGAAACATTGCATGTTGGTGAAGGGCATATTGAAGAAGGATCAGCCGAGTGGTTCTTGTGGGAGAACAACTCCATTTGGCTCACTAACTTCACACACCATCAGGCTTCCAAGCAGCTCTCAAGGAAACTCAGTTTTCACACTCTATGCTTAGTGCCCTTTGTATGGCTAGGACTGAAATGAACCTGGTAGAGCATCCCACACAAACGAATGCTCCACATGCGGGTTTCACATGCCACCAACTCCACATTCACAGGCAACTTCAGCGCCACAGCCGTTTTCAGATAGCCCTCAATGCAAAGGCTCTAGACGCAAATATTGGTGTGAGAGCTAATTCAATCAAGGAAACACTGCATGTTGGTGAAGGGCATATTGAAGAAGGATCAGCCGAGTGGTTCTTGTGGGAGAACAACTCCATTTGGCTCACTAACTTCACACACCATCAGGCTTCCAAGCAGCTCTCAAGGAAACTCAGTTTTCACACTCTATGTTTAGTGCCCTTTGTATGGCTAGGACTGAAATGAACCTGGTAGAGCATCCCACACAAACGAATGCTCCACATGCGGGTTTCACATGCCACCAACTCCACATTCACAGGCAACTTCAGCGCCACAGCCGTTTTCAGATAGCCCTCAATGCAAAGGCTCTAGACGCAAATATTGGTGTGAGAGCTAATTCAATCAAGGAAACACTGCATGTTGGTGAAGGGCATATTGAAGAAGGATCAGCCGAGTGGTTCTTGTGGGAGAACAACTCCATTTGGCTCACTAACTTCACACACCATCAGGCTTCCAAGCAGCTCTCAAGGAAACTCAGTTTTCACACTCTATGCTTAGTGCCCTTTGAGTGCATTATCTAGGAATGAACCTGGTAGAGCATCCCACACAAACGAATGCTCCACATGCGGGTTTCACATGCCACCAACTCCACATAAACAGGCAACTTCAGCGCCACAGCCGTTTTCAGATAGCCCTCAATGCAAAGGCTCTAGACGCAAATATTGGTGTGAGAGCTAATTCAATCAAGGAAACACTGCATGTTGGTGAAGGGCATATTGAAGAAGGATCAGCCGAGTGGTTCTTGTGGGAGAACAACTCCATTTGGCTCACTAACTTCACACACCATCAGGCTTCCAAGCAGCTCTCAAGGAAACTCAGTTTTCACACTCTATGCTTAGTGCCCTTTGAGTGCTTTATCTAGGAATGAACCTGGTAGAGCATCCCACACAAACGAATGCTCCACATGCGGGTTTCACATGCCACCAACTCCACATTCACAGGCAACTTCAGCGCCACAGCCGTTTTCAGATAGCCCTCAATGCAAAGGCTCTAGACGCAAATATTGGTGTGAGAGCTAATTCAATCAAGGAAACACTGCATGTTGGTGAAGGGCATATTGAAGAAGGATTAGCCGAGTGGTTCTTGTGGGAGAACAACTCCATTTGGCTCACTAACTTCACACACCATCAGGCTTCCAAGCAGCTCTCAAGGAAACTCAGTTTTCACACTCTATGCTTAGTGCCCTTTGAGTGCATTATCTAGGAATGAACCTGGTAGAGCATCCCGCACAAACGAATGCTCCACATGCGGGTTTCACATGCCACCAACTCCACATTCACAGGCAACTTCAGAGCCACAGCCGTTTTCAGATAGCCCTCAATGCAAAGGCTCTAGACGCAAATATTGGTGTGAGAGCTAATTCAATCAAGGAAACACTGCATGTTGGTGAAGTGCATATTGAAGAAGGATCAGCCGAGTGGTTCTTGTGGGAGAACAATTCCATTTGGCTCACTAACTTCACACACCATCAGGCTTCCAAGCAGCTCTCAAGGAAACTCAGTTTTCACACTCTATGCTTAGTGCCCTTTGAGTGCATTATCTAGGAATGAACCTGGTAGAGCATCCCACACAAACGAATGCTCCACATGCGGGTTTCACATGCCACCAACTCCACATAAACAGGCAACTTCAGCGCCACAGCCGTTTTCAGATAGCCCTCAATGCAAAGGCTCTAGACGCAAATATTGGTGTGAGAGCTAATTCAATCAAGGAAACACTGCATGTTGGTGAAGGGCATATTGAAGAAGGATCAGCCGAGTGGTTCTTGTGGGAGAACAACTCCATTTGGCTCACTAACTTCACACACCATCAGGCTTCCAAGCAGCTCTCAAGGAAACTCAGTTTGCACACTCTATGCTTAGTGCCCTTTGAGTGCATTAACTAGGAATGAACCTGGTAGAGCATCCCACACAAACGAATGCTCCACATGCGGGTTTCACATGCCACCAACTCCACATTCACAGGCAACTTCAGCGCCACAGCCGTTTTCAGATAGCCCTCAATGCAAAGGCTCTAGACGCAAATATTGGTGTGAGAGCTAATTCAATCAAGGAAACACTGCATGTTGGTGAAGGGCATATTGAAGAAGGATCAGCCGAGTGGTTCTTGTGGGAGAACAACTCCATTTGGCTCACTAACTTCACACACCATCAGGCTTCCAAGCAGCTCTCAAGGAAACTCAGTTTTCACACTCTATGCTTAGTGCCCTTTGAGTGCATTATCTAGGAATGCACCTGGTAGAGCATCCCACACAAACGAATGCTCCACATGCGGGTTTCACATGCCACCAACTCCACATTCACAGGCAACTTCAGCGCCACAGCCGTTTTCAGATAGCCCTCAATGCAAAGGCTCTAGACGCAAATATTGGTGTGAGAGCTAATTCAATCAAGGAAACACTGCATGTTGGTGAAGGGCATATTGAAGAAGGATCAGCCGAGTGGTTCTTGTGGGAGAACAACTCCATTTGGCTCACTAACTTCACACACCATCAGGCTTCCAAGCAGCTCTCAAGGAAACTCAGTTTTCACACTCTATGCTTAGTGCCCTTTGAGTGCATTATCTAGGAATGAACCTGGTAGAGCATCCCACACAAACGAATGCTCCACATGCGGGTTTCACATGCCACCAACTCCACATTAACAGGCAACTTCACCGCCACAGCCGTTTTCAGATAGCCCTCAATGCAAAGGCTCTAGACGCAAATATTGGCGTGAGAGCTAATTCAATCAAGGAAACACTGCATGTTGGTGAAGGGCATATTGAAGAAGGATCAGCCGAGTGGTTCTTGTGGGAGAACAACTCCATTTGGCTCACTAACTTCACACACCATCAGGCTTCCAAGCAGCTCTCAAGGAAACTCAGTTTTCACACTCTATGCTTAGTGCCCTTTGAGTGCATTATCTAGGAATGAACCTGGTAGAGCATCCCACACAACGAATGCTCCACATGCGGGTTTCACATGCCACCAACTCCACATTCACAGGCAACTTCAGCGCCACAGCCGTTTTCAGATAGCCCTCAATGCAAAGGCTCTAGACGCAAATATTGGTGTGAGAGCTAATTCAATCAAGGAAACACTGCATGTTGGTGAAGGGCATATTGAAGAAGGATCAGCCGAGTGGTTCTTGTGGGAGAACAACTCCATTTGGCTCACTAACTTCACACACCATCAGGCTTCCAAGCAGCTCTCAAGGAAACTCAGTTTTCACACTCTATGCTTAGTGCCCTTTGAGTGCCTAGGACTGAAATGAAGCTTGGAGAGCATCCCACACAAACGAATGCTCCACATGCGGGTTTCACATGCCACCAACTCCACATTCACAGGCAACTTCAGCGCCACAGCCGTTTTCAGATAGCCCTCAATGCAAAGGCTCTAGACGCAAATATTGGTGTGAGAGCTAATTCAATCAAGGAAACACTGCATGTTGGTGAAGGGCATATTGAAGAAGGATCAGCCGAGTGGTTCTTGTGGGAGAACAACTCCATTTGGCTCACTAACTTCACACACCATCAGGCTTCCAAGCAGCTCTCAAGGAAACTCAGTTTTCACACTCTATGCTTAGTGCCCTTTGTATGGCTAGGACTGAAATGAACCTGCTAGAGCATCCCACACAAACGAATGCTCCACATGCGGGTTTCACATGCCACCAACTCCACATTCACAGGCAACTTCAGCGCCACAGCCGTTTTCAGATAGCTCTCAATGCAAAGGCTATAGACGCAAATATTGGTGTGAGAGCTAATTCAATCAAAGAAACACTGCATGTTGGTGTAGGGCATATTGAAGAAGGATCAGCCGAGTGGTTCTTGTGGGAGAACAACTCCATTGGCTCACTAACTTCACACACCATCAGGCTTCCAAGCAGCTCTCAAGGAAACTCAGTTTTCACACTCTATGCTTAGTGCCCTTTGTGTGCCTAGGACAGAAATGAATCTTGGTCAGCATCCCACACAAACGAATGCTCCACATGCGGGTTTCACATGCCACCAACTCCACATTCACAGGCAACATCAGCGCCACAGCCGTTTTCAGATAGCCCTCAATGCAAAGGCTCTAGACGCAAATATTGGTGTGAGAGCTAATTCAATCAAGGAAACACTGCATGTTGGTGAAGGGCATATTGAAGAAGGATCAGCCGAGTAGTTCTTGTGGGAGAACAACTCCATTTGGCTCACTAACTTCACACACCATCAGGCTTCCAAGCAGCTCTCAAGGAAACTCAGTTTTCACACTCTATGCTTAGTGCCCTTTGAGTGCATTATCTAGGAATGAACCTGGTAGAGCATCCCACACAAACGAATGCTTTACATGCGGGTTTCACATGCCACCAACTCCACATTCACAGGCAACTTCAGCGCCACAGCCGTTTTCAGATAGCCCTCAATGCAAAGGCTCTAGACCAAATATTGGTGTGAGAGCTAATTCAATCAAGGAAACACTGCATGTTGGTGAAGGGCATATTGAAGAAGGATCAGCCGAGTGGTTCTTGTGGGAGAACAACTCCATTTGGCTCACTAACTTCACACACCATCAGGTTTCCAAGCAGCTCTCAAGGAAACTCAGTTTTCACACTCTATGCTTAGTGCCCTTTGAGTGCCTAAGACTGAAAAGAAGCTTGGTGAGCATCCCACATAAACGAATGCTCCACATGCGGGTTTCACATGCCACCAACTCCACATTCACAGGCAACTTCAGCGCCACAGCCGTTTTCAGATAGCTCTCAATGCAAAGGCTCTAGACGCAAATATTGGTGTGAGAGCTAATTCAATCAAAGAAACACTGCATGTTGGTGTAGGGCATATTGAAGAAGGATCAGCCGAGTAGTTCTTGTGGGAGAACAACTCCATTGGCTCACTAACTTCACACACCATCAGGCTTCCAAGCAGCTCTCAAGGAAACTCAGTTTTCACACTCTATGCTTAGTGCCCTTTGTGTGCCTAGGACAGAAATGAATCTTGGTCAGCATCCCACACAAACGAATGCTCCACATGCGGGTTTCACATGCCACCAACTCCACATTCACAGGCAACTTCAGCGCCACAGCCGTTTTCAGATAGCCCTCAATGCAAAGGCTCTAGACGCAAATATTGGTGTGAGAGCTAATTCAATCAAGGAAACACTGCATGTTGGTGAAGGGCATATTGAAGAAGGATCAGCCGAGTGGTTCTTGTGGGAGAACAACTCCATTTGGCTCACTAACTTCACACACCATCAGGCTTCCAAGCAGCTCTCAAGGAAACTCAGTTTTCACACTCTATGCTTAGTGCCCTTTGAGTGCATTATCCAGGAATGAACCTGGTAGAGCATCCCACACAAACGAATGCTCCACATGCGGGTTTCACATGCCACCAACTCCACATTCACAGGCAACTTCAGCGCCACAGCCGTTTTCAGATAGCCCTCAATGTAAAGGCTCTAGACGCAAATATTGGTGTGAGAGCTAATTCAATCAAGGAAACACTGCATGTTGGTGAAGGGCATATTGAAGAAGGATCAGCCGAGTGGTTCTTGTGGGAGAACAACTCCATTTGGCTGACTAACTTCACACACCATCAGGCTTCCAAGCAGCTCTCAAGGAAACTCAGTTTTCACACTCTATGTTTAGTGCCCTTTGAGTGCATTATCTAGGAATGAACCTGGTAGAGCATCCCACACAAACGAATGCTCCACATGCGGGTTTCACATGCCACCAACTCCACATTCACAGGCAACTTCAGCGCCACAGCCATTTTCAGATAGCCCACAATGCAAAGGCTCTAGACGCAAATATTGGTGTGAGAGCTAATTCAATCAAGGAAACACTGCATGTTGGTGAAGGGCATATTGAAGAAGGATCAACCGAGTGGTTCTTGTGGGAGAACAACTCCATTTGGCTCACTAACTTCACACACCATCAGGCTTCCAAGCAGCTCTCAAGGAAACTCAGTTTTCACACTCTATGCTTAGTGCCCTTTGTGTGCCTAGGACTGAAATGAAGCTTGGTCAGCATCCCAAACAAACGAATGCTCCACATGCGGGTTTCACATGCCACCAACTCCACATTCACAGGCAACTTCAGCGCCACAGCCGTTTTCAGATAGCCCTCAAAGCAAAGGCTCTAGACGCAAATATTGGTGTGAGAGCTAATTCAATCAAGGAAACACTGCATGTTGGTGAAGGGCATATTGAAGAAGGATCAGCCGAGTGGTTCTTGTGGGAGAACAACTCCATTTGGCTCCCTAACTTCACACACCATCAGGCTTCCAAGCAGCTCTCAAGGAAACTCAGTTTTCACACTCTATGCTTAATGCCCTTTGTGTGCCTAGAACTGAAATGAAGCTTGGTCAGCATCCCACACAAACGAATGCTCCACATGCGGGTTTCACATGCCACCAACTCCACATTCACAGGCAACTTCAGCGCCACAGCCGTTTTCAGATAGCCCTCAATGCAAAGGCTCTAGACGCAAATATTGGTGTGAGAGCTAATTCAATCAAGGAAACACTGCATGTTGGTGAAGGGCATATTGAAGAAGGATCAGCCGAGTGGTTCTTGTGGGAGAACAACTCCATTTGGCTCACTAACTTCACACACCATCAGGCTTCCAAGCAGCTCTCAAGGAAACTCAGTTTTCACACTCTATGCTTAGTGCCCTTTGAGTGCCTAGGACTGAAATGAACCTGGTAGAGCATCCCACACAAACGAATGCTCCGCATGCGGGTTTCTCATGCCACCAACTCCACATTCACAGGCAACTTCAGCGCCACAGCCGTTTTCAGATAGCCCTCAATGCAAAGGCTCTAGACGCAAATATTGGCGTGAGAGCTAATTCAATCAAGGAAACACTGCATGTTGGTGAAGGGCATATTGAAGAAGGATCAGCCGAGTGGTTCTTGTGGGAGAACAACTCCATTTGGCTCACTAACTTCACACACCATCAGGCTTCCAAGCAGCTCTCAAGGAAACTCAGTTTTCACACTCTATGCTTAGTGCCCTTTGAGTGCATTATCTAGGAATGAACCTGGTAGAGCATCACACACAAACGAATGCTCCACATGCGGGTTTCACATGCCACCAACTCCACATTCACAGGCAACTTCAGCGCCACAGCCGTTTTCAGATAGCCCTCAATGCAAAGGCTCTAGACGCAAATATTGGTGTGAGATCTAATTCAATCAAGGAAACACTGCATGTTGGTGAAGGGCATATTGAAGAAGGATCAGCCGAGTGGTTCTTGTGGGAGAACAACTCCATTTGGCTCCCTAACTTCGCACACCATCAGGCTTCCAAGCAGCTCTCAAGGAAACTCAGTTTTCACACTCTATGCTTAATGCCCTTAGTGTGCCTAGGACTGAAATGTAGCTGGGTCAGCATCCCACACAAACGAATGCTCCACATGCGGGTTTCGCATGCCACCAACTCCACATTCACAGGCAACTTCAGCGCCACAGCCGTTTTCAGATAGCCCTCAATGCAAAGGCTCTAGACGCAAATATTGGTGTGAGAGCTAATTCAATCAAGGAAACACTGCATGTTGGTGAAGGGCATATTGAAGAAGGATCAGCCGAGTGGTTCTTGTGGGAGAACAACTCCATTTGACTCACTAACTTCACACACCATCAGGCTTCCAAGCAGCTCTCAAGGAAACTCAGTTTTCACACTCTATGCTTAGTGCCCTTTGAGTGCATTATCTAGCAATGAACCTGGTAGAGCATCCCACACAAACGAATGCTCCACATGCGGGTTTCACATGCCACCAACTCCACATTCACAGGCAACTTCAGCGCCACAGCCGTTTTCAGATAGCCCTCAATGCAAAGGCTCTAGACGCAAATATTGGTGTGAGAGCTAATTCAATCAAGGAAACACTGCATGTTGGTGAAGGGCATATTGAAGAAGGATCAGCCGAGTGGTTCTTGTGGGAGAACAACTCCATTTGGCTCACTAACTTCACACACCATCAGGCTTCCAAGCAGCTCTCAAGGAAACTCAGTTTTCACACTCTATGCTTAGTGCCCTTTGAGTGCATTATCTAGGAATGAACCTGGTCAGCATCCCACACAAACGAATGCTCCACATGCGGGTTTCACATGCCACCAACTCCACATTCACAGGCAACTTCAGCGCCACAGCCGTTTTCAGATAGCCCTCAATGCAAAGGCTCTAGACGCAAATATTGGTGTGAGAGCTAATTCA
Organism: Ochotona princeps; assembly: GCF_030435755.1. Lineage (NCBI taxonomy): Eukaryota > Metazoa > Chordata > Mammalia > Lagomorpha > Ochotonidae > Ochotona > Ochotona princeps. The sequence continues at coordinate 40,407 of NW_026698591.1, forward strand.
ATCAAGGAAACACTGCATGTTGGTGAAGGGCATATTGAAGAAGGATCAGCCGAGTGGTTTTTGTGGGAGAACAACTCCATTTGGCTCACTAACTTCACACACCATCAGGCTTCCAAGCAGCTCTCAAGGAAACTCAGTTTTCACACTCTATGATTAGTGCCCTTTGTGTGCCTAGGACTGAAATGAAGCTTGGTCAGCATCCCACACAAACGAATGCTCCACATGCGGGTTTCACATGCCACCAACTCCACATTCACAGGCAACTTCAGCGCCACAGCCGTTTTCAGATAGCCCTCAAAGCAAAGGCTCTAGACGCAAATATTGGTGTGAGAGCTAATTCAATCAAGGAAACACTGCATGTTGGTGAAGGGCATATTGAAGAAGGATCAGCCGAGTGGTTCTTGTGGGAGAACAACTCCATTTGGCTCCCTAACTTCACACACCATCAGGCTTCCAAGCAGCTCTCAAGGAAACTCAGTTTTCACACTCTATGCTTAATGCCCTTTGTGTGCCTAGGACTGAAATGAAGCTTGGTCAGCATCCCACACAAACGAATGCTCCACATGCGGGTTTCACATGCCACCAACTCCACATTCACAGGCAACTTCAGCGCCACAGCCGTTTTCAGATAGCCCTCAAAGCAAAGGCTCTAGACGCAAATATTGGTGTGAGAGCTAATTCAATCAAGGAAACACTGCATGTTGGTGAAGGGCATATTGAAGAAGGATCAGCCGAGTGGTTCTTGTGGGAGAACAACTCCATTTGGCTCACTAACTTCACACACCATCAGGCTTCCCAGCAGCTCTCAAGGAAACTCAGTTTTCACACTCTATGCTTAGTGCCCTTTGAGTGCATTATCTAGGAATGAACCTGGTAGAGCATCCCACACAAACGAATGCTCCACATGCGGGTTTCACATGCCACCAACTCCACATTCACAGGCAACTTCAGCGCCACAGCCGTTTTCAGATAGCCCTCAATGCAAAGGCTCTAGACGCAAATATTGGTGTGAGAGCTAATTCAATCAAGGAAACACTGCATGTTGGTGAAGGGCATATTCAAGAAGGATCAGCCGAGTGGTTCTTGTGGGAGAACAACTCCATTTGGCTCACTAACTTCACACACCATCAGGCTTCCAAGCAGCTCTCAAGGAAACTCAGTTTTCACACTCTATGCTTAGTGCCCTTTGAGTGCATTATCTAGGAATGAACCTGGTCAGCATCCCACACAAACGAATGCTCCACATGCGGGTTTCACATGCCACCAACTCCACATTCACAGGCAACTTCAGCGCCACAGCCGTTTTCAGATAGCCCACAATGCAAAGGCTCTAGACGCAAATATTGGTGTGAGAGCTAATTCAATCAAGGAAACACTGCATGTTGGTGAAGGGCATATTGAAGAAGGATCAGCCGAGTGGTTCTTGTGGGAGAACAACTCCATTTGGCTCACTAACTTCACACACCATCAGGCTTCCAAGCAGCTCTCAAGGAAACTCAGTTTTCACACTCTATGCTTAGTGCCCTTTGTGTGCCTAGGACTGAAATGAAGCTTGGTCAGCATCCCACACAAACGAATGCTCCACATGCGGGTTTCACATGCCACCAACTCCACATTCACAGGCAACTTCAGCGCCACAGCCGTTTTCAGATAGCCCTCAAAGCAAAGGCTCTAGACGCAAATATTGGTGTGAGAGCTAATTCAATCAAGGAAACACTGCATGTTGGTGAAGGGCATATTGAAGAAGGATCAGCCGAGTGGTTCTTGTGGGAGAACAACTCCATTTGGCTCCCTAACTTCACACACCATCAGGCTTCCAAGCAGCTCTCAAGGAAACTCAGTTTTCACACTCTATGCTTAGTGCCCTTTGTTTGGCTAGGACTGAAATGAAACTTGGTAGAGCATCCCACACAAATGAATGCTCCACATGCGGGTTTCACATGCCACCAACTCCACATTCACAGGCAACTTCAGCGCCACAGCCGTTTTCAGATAGCCCTCAATGCAAAGGCTCTAGACGCAAATATTGGTGTGAGAGCTAATTCAATCAAGGAAACACTGCATGTTGGTGAAGGTCATATTGAAGAAGGATCAGCCGAGTGGTTCTTGTGGGAGAACAACTCCATTTGGCTCACTAACTTCACACACCATCAGGCTTCCAAGCAGCTCTCAAGGAAACTCAGGTTTCACGCTCTATGTTTAGTGCCCTTTGAGTGCATTATCTAGGAATGAACCTGGTAGAGCTTGGTCAGCCACACAAACGAATGCTCCACATGCGGGTTTCACATGCCAAAAACTCCACATTCACAGGAAACTTCAGCGCCACAGCCTTTTTCAGATAGCCCTCAATGCAAAGGCTCTAGACGCAAATATTGGTGTGAGAGCTAATTCAATCAAGGAAACACTGCATGTTGGTGAAGGGCATATTGAAGAAGGATCAGCCGAGTGGTTCTTGTGGGAGAACAACTCCATTTGGCTCACTAACTTCACACACCATCAGGCTTCCAAGCAGCTCTCAAGGAAACTCAGTTTTCACACTCTATGCTTAGTGCCCTTTGTATGGCTAGGACTGAAATGAACCTGGTAGAGCATCCCACACAAACGAATGCTCCACATGCGGGTTTCACATGCCACCAACTCCACATTCACAGGCAACTTCAGCGCCACAGCCGTTTTCAGATAGCCCTCAATGCAAAGGCTCTAGACGCAAATATTTGTGTGAGAGCTAATTCAATCAAGGAAACACTGCATGTTGGTGAAGGGCATATTGAAGAAGGATCAGCCGAGTGGTTCTTGTGGGAGAACAACTCCATTTGGCTCACTAACTTCACACACCATCAGGCTTCCAAGCAGCTCTCAAGGAAACTCAGTTTTCACACTCTATGTTTAGTGCCCTTTGAGTGCATTATCTAGGAATGAACCTGGTAGAGCTTGGTCAGCATCCCACACAAACGAATGCTCCACATGCGGGTTTCACATGCCACCAACTCCACATTCACAGGCAACATCAGCGCCACAGCCGTTTTCAGATAGCCCTCAATGCAAAGGCTCTAGACGCAAATATTGGTGTGAGAGCTAATTCAATCAAGGAAACACTGCATGTTGGTGAAGGGCATATTGAAGAAGGATCAGCCGAGTGGTTCTTGTGGGAGAACAACTCCATTTGGCTCACTAACTTCACACACCATCAGGCTTCCAAGCAGCTCTCAAGGAAACTCAGTTTTCACACTCTATGCTTAGTGCCCTTTGAGTGCATTATCTAGGAATGAACCTGGTCAGCATCCCACACAAACGAATGCTCCACATGCGGGTTTCACATGCCACCAACTCCACATTCACAGGCAACTTCAGCGCCACAGCCGTTTTCAGATAGCCCTCAATGCAAAGGCTCTAGACGCAAATATTGGTGTGAGAGCTAATTCAATCAAGGAAACACTGCATGTTGGTGAAGGGCATATTGAAGAAGGATCAGCCGAGTGGTTCTTGTGGGAGAACAACTCCATTTGGCTCACTAACTTCACACACCATCAGGCTTCCAAGCAGCTCTCAAGGAAACTCAGTTTTCACACTCTATGCTTAGTGCCATTTGAGTGCATTATCTAGGAATGAACCTGGTAGAGCATCCCACACAAACGAATGCTCCACATGCGGGTTTCACATGCCACCAACTCCACATTCACAGGCAACTTCAGCGCCACAGCCGTTTGCAGATAGCCCTCAAAGCAAAGGCTCTAGACGCAAATATTGGTGTGAGAGCTAATTCAATCAAGGAAACACTGCATGTTGGTGAAGGGCATATTGAAGAAGGATCAGCCAAGTGGTTCTTGTGGGAGAACAACTCCATTTGGCTCCCTAACTTCACACACCATCAGGCTTCCAAGCAGCTCTCAAGGAAACTCAGTTTTCACACTCTATGCTTAGTGCCCTTTGTGTGCCAAGGACTGAAATGAAACTTGGTAGAGCATCCCACACAAACGAATGCTCCACATGCGGGTTTCACATGCCACCAACTCCACATTCACAGGCAACTTCAGCGCCACAGCCGTTTTCAGATAGCCCTCAATGCAAAGGCTCTAGACGCAAATATTGGTGTGAGAGCTAATTCAATCAAGGAAACACTGCATGTTGGTGAAGGGCATATTGAAGAAGGATCAGCCGAGTGGTTCTTGTGGGAGAACAACTCCATTTGGCTCACTAACTTCACACACCATCAGGCTTCCAAGCAGCTCTCAAGGAAACTCAGGTTTCACGCTCTATGTTTAGTGCCCTTTGAGTGCATTATCTAGGAATGAACCTGGTAGAGCTTGGTCAGCCACACAAACGAATGCTCCACATGCGGGTTTCACATGCCAAAAACTCCACATTCACAGGCAACTTCAGCGCCACAGCCGTTTTCAGATAGCCCTCAATGCAAAGGCTCTAGACGCAAATATTGGTGTGAGAGTTAATTCAATCAAGGAAACACTGCATGTTGGTGAAGGGCATATTGAAGAAGGATCAGCCGAGTGGTTCTTGTGGGAGAACAACTCCATTTGGCTCACTAACTTCACACACCATCAGGCTTCCAAGCAGCTCTCAAGGAAACTCAGTTTTCACACTCTATGCTTAGTGCCCTTTGAGTGCCTAGGACTGAAATGAAGCTTGGTCAGCATCCCACATAAACGAATGCTCCACATGCGGGTTTCACATGCCACCAACTCCACATTCACAGGCAACTTCAGCGCCACAGCCGTTTTCAGATAGCCCTCAATGCAAAGGCTCTAGACGCAAATATTGGTGTGAGAGCTAATTCAATCAAGGAAACACTGCATGTTGGTGAAGGGCATATTGAAGAAGGATCAGCCGAGTGGTTCTTGTGGGAGAACAACTCCATTTGGCTCACTAACTTCACACACCATCAGGCTTCCAAGCAGCTCTCAAGGAAACTCAGTTTTCACACTCTATGCTTAGTGCCCTTTGTATGGCTAGGACTGAAATGAACCTGGTAGAGCATCCCACACAAACGAATGCTCCACATGCGGGTTTCACATGCCACCAACTCCACATTCACAGGCAACTTCAGCGCCACAGCCGTTTTCAGATAGCCCTCAATGCAAAGGCTCTAGACGCAAATATTGGTGTGAGAGCTAATTCAATCAAGGAAACACTGCATGTTGGTGAAGGGCATATTGAAGAAGGATCAGCCGAGTGGTTCTTGTGGGAGAACAACTCCATTTGGCTCACTAACTTCACACACCATCAGGCTTCCAAGCAGCTCTCAAGGAAACTCAGGTTTCACGCTCTATGTTTAGTGCCCTTTGAGTGCATTATCTACGAATGAACCTGGTAGAGCTTGGTCAGCATCCCACACAAACGAATGCTCCACATGCGGGTTTCACATGCCACCAACTCCACATTCACAGGCAACATCAGCGCCACAGCCGTTTTCAGATAGCCCTCAATGCAAAGGCTCTAGACGCAAATATTGGTGTGAGAGCTAATTCAATCAAGGAAACACTGCATGTTGGTGAAGGGCATATTGAAGAAGGATCAGCCGAGTGGTTCTTGTGGGAGAACAACTCCATTTGGCTCACTAACTTCACACACCATCAGGCTTCCAAGCAGCTCTCAAGGAAACTCAGTTTTCACACTCTATGCTTAGTGCCCTTTGAGTGCCTAGGACTGAAGAGAAGCTTGGTGAGCATCCCACATAAACGAATGCTCCACATGCGGGTTTCACATGCCACCAACTCCAGATTCACAGGCAACTTCAGCGCCACAGCCGTTTTCAGATAGCCCTCAATGCAAAGGCTCTAGACGCAAATATTGGTGTGAGAGCTAATTCAATCAAGGAAACACTGCATGTTGGTGAAGGGCATATTGAAGAAGCATCAGCCGAGTGGTTCTTGTGGGAGAACAACTCCATTTGGCTCACTAACTTCACACACCATCAGGCTTCCAAGCAGCTCTCAAGGAAACTCAGTTTTCACACTCTATGCTTAGTGCCCTTTGTATGGCTAGGACTGAAATGAACCTGGTAGAGCATCCCACACAAACGAATGCTCCACATGCGGGTTTCACATGCCACCAACTCCACATTCACAGGCAACTTCAGTGCCACAGCCGTTTTCAGATAGCCCTCAATGCAAAGGCTCTAGACGCAAATATTGGTGTGAGAGCTAATTCAATCAAGGAAACACTGCATGTTGGTGAAGGGCATATTGAAGAAGGATCAGCCGAGTGGTTCTTGTGGGAGAACAACTCCATTTGGCTCACTAACTTCACACACCATCAGGCTTCCAAGCAGCTCTCAAGGAAACTCAGGTTTCACGCTCTATGTTTGGTGCCCTTTGAGTGCATTATCTAGGAATGAACCTGGTCAGCATCCCACACAAACGAATGCTCCACATGCGGGTTTCACATGCCACCAACTCCACATTCACAGGCAACTTCAGCGCCACAGCCGTTTTCAGATAGCCCTCAATGCAAAGGCTCTAGACGCAAATATTGGTGTGAGAGCTAATTCAATCAAGGAAACACTGCATGTTGGTGAAGGGCATATTGAAGAAGGATCAGTCGAGTGGTTCTTGTGGGAGAACAACTCCATTTGGCTCACTAACTTCACACACCATCAGGCTTCCAAGCAGCTCTCAAGGAAACTCAGTTTTCACACTCTATGCTTAGTGCCATTTGAGTGCATTATCTAGGAATGCACCTGGTAGAGCATCCCACACAAACGAATGCTCCACATGCGGGTTTCACATGCCACCAACTCCACATTCACAGGCAACTTCAGCGCCACAGCCATTTTCAGATAGCCCACAATGCTAAGGCTCTAGACGCAAATATTGGTGTGAGAGCTAATTCAATCAAGGAAACACTGCATGTTGGTGAAGGGCATATTGAAGAAGGATCAGCCGAGTGGTTCTTGTGGGAGAACAACTCCATTTGGCTCACTAACTTCACACACCATCAGGCTTCCAAGCAGCTCTCAAGGAAACTCAGTTTTCACACTCTATGCTTAGTGCCCTTTGTGTGCCTAGGACTGAAATGAAGCTTGGTCAGCATCCCACACAAACGAATGCTCCACATGCGGGTTTCACATGCCACCAACTCCACATTGACAGGCAACTTCAGCGCCACAGCCGTTTGCAGATAGCCCTCAAAGCAAAGGCTCTAGACGCAAATATTGGTGTGAGAGCTAATTCAATCAAGGAAACACTCGCATGTTGGTGAAGGGCATATTGAAGAAGGATCAGCCGAGTGGTTCTTGTGGGAGAACAACTCCATTTTGCTCCCTAACTTCACACACCATCAGGCTTCCAAGCAGCTCTCAAGGAAACTCAGTTTTCACACTCTATGCTTAATGCCCTTTGTGTGCCTAGGACTGAAATGAAACTTGGTAGAGCATCCCACACAAACGAATGCTCCACATGCGGGTTTCACATGCCACAACTCCACATTCACAGGCAACTTCAGCGCCACAGCCGTTTTCAGATAGCCCTCAATGCAAAGGCTCTAGACGCAAATATTGGTGTGAGAGCTAATTCAATCAAGGAAACACTGCATGTTGTGAAGGGCATATTGAAGAAGGATCAGCCGAGTGGTTCTTGTGGGAGAACAACTCATTTGGCTCACTAACTTCACACACCATCAGGCTTCCAAGCAGCTCTCAAGGAAACTCAGGTTTCACGCTCTATGTTTAGTGCCCTTTGAGTGCATTATCTAGGAATGAACCTGGTAGAGCTTGGTCAGCCACACAAACGAATGCTCCACATGCGGGTTTCACATGCCAAAAACTCCACATTCACGGGCAACTTCAGCGCCACAGCCGTTTTCAGATAGCCCTCAATGCAAAGGCTCTAGACGCAAATATTGGTGTGAGAGCTAATTCAATCAAGGAAACACTGCATGTTGGTGAAGGGGCATATTGAAGAAGGATCAGCCGAGTGGTTCTTGTGGGAGAACAACTCCATTTGGCTCACTAACTTCACACACCATCAGGCTTCCAAGCAGCTCTCAAGGAAACTCAGTTTTCACACTCTATGCTTAGTGCCCTTTGAGTGCCTAGGACTGAAAAGAAGCTTGGTCAGCATCCCACATAAACGAATGCTCCACATGCGGGTTTCACATGCCACCAACTCCACATTCACAGGCAACTTCAGCGCCACAGCCGTTTTCAGATAGCCCTCAATGCAAAGGCTCTAGACGCAAATATTGGTGTGAGAGCTAATTCAATCAAGGAAACACTGCATGTTGGTGAAGGGCATATTGAAGAAGGATCAGCCGAGTGGTTCTTGTGGGAGAACAACTCCATTTGGCTCACTAACTTCACACACCATCAGGCTTCCAAGCAGCTCTCAAGGAAACTCAGTTTTCACACTCTATGTTTAGTGCCCTTTGAGTGCATTATTTAGGAATGAACCTGGTAGAGCATCCCACACAAACGAATGCTCCACATGCGGGTTTCACATGCCACCAACTCCACATTCACAGGCAACTTCAGCGCCACAGCCGTTTTCAGATAGCCCTCAATGCAAAGGCTCTAGACGCAAATATTGGTGTGAGAGCTAATTCAATCAAGAAAACACTGCATGTTGGTGAAGGGCATATTGAAGAAGGATCAGCCGAGTGGTTCTTGTGGGAGAACAACTCCATTTGGCTCACTAACTTCACACACCATCAGCCTTCCAAGCAGCTCTCAAGGAAACTCAGTTTTCACACTCTATGCTTAGTGCCCTTTGTATGGCTAGGACTGAAATGAACCTGGTAGAGCATCCCACACAAACGAATGCTCCACATGCGGGTTTCACATGCCACCAACTCCACATTCACAGGCAACTTCAGTGCCACAGCCGTTTTCAGATAGCCCTCAATGCAAAGGCTCTAGACGCAAATATTGGTGTGAGAGCTAATTCAATCAAGGAAACACTGCATGTTGGTGAAGGGCATATTGAAGAAGGATCAGCCGAGTGGTTCTTGTGGGAGAACAACTCCATTTGGCTCACTAACTTCACACACCATCAGGCTTCCAAGCAGCTCTCAAGGAAACTCAGGTTTCACGCTCTATGTTTAGTGACCTTTGAGTGCATTATCTAGGAATGAACCTGGTAGAGCTTGGTCAGCATCCCACACAAACGAATGCTCCACATGCGGGTTTCACATGCCACCAACTCCACATTCAGAGGCAACTTCAGCGCCACAGCCGTTTTCAGATAGCCCTCAATGCAAAGGCTCTAGACGCAAATATTGGTGTGAGAGCTAATTCAATCAAGGAAACACTGCATGTTGGTGAAGGGCATATTGAAGAAGGATCAGCCGAGTGGTTCTTGTGGGAGAACAACTCCATTTGGCTCCCTAACTTCACACACCATCAGGCTTCCAAGCAGCTCTCAAGGAAACTCAGTTTTCACACTCTATGCTTAGTGCCCTTTGTTTGGCTAGGACTGAAATGAAACTTGGTAGAGCATCCCACACAAATGAATGCTCCACATGCGGGTTTCACATGCCACCAACTCCACATTCACAGGCAACTTCAGCGCCACAGCCGTTTTCAGATAGCCCTCAATGCAAAGGCTCTAGACGCAAATATTGGTGTGAGAGCTAATTCAATCAAGGAAACACTGCATGTTGGTGAAGGGCATATTGAAGAAGGATCAGTCGAGTGGTTCTTGTGGGAGAACAACTCCATTTGGCTCACTAACTTCACACACCATCAGGCTTCCAAGCAGCTCTCAAGGAAACTCAGTTTTCACACTCTATGCTTAGTGCCATTTGAGTGCATTATCTAGGAATGCACCTGGTAGAGCATCCCACACAAACGAATGCTCCACATGCGGGTTTCACATGCCACCAACTCCACATTCACAGGCAACTTCAGCGCCACAGCCGTTTTCAGATAGCCCTCAATGCAAAGGCTCTAGACGCAAATATTGGTGTGAGAGCTAATTCAATCAAGGAAACACTGCATGTTGGTGAAGGGCATATTGAAGAAGGATCAGTCGAGTGGTTCTTGTGGGAGAACAACTCCATTTGGCTCACTAACTTCACACACCATCAGGCTTCCAAGCAGCTCTCAAGGAAACTCAGTTTTCACACTCTATGCTTAGTGCCATTTGAGTGCATTATCTAGGAATGCACCTGGTAGAGCATCCCACACAAACGAATGCTCCACATGCGGGTTTCACATGCCACCAACTCCACATTCACAGGCAACTTCAGCGCCACAGCCATTTTCAGATAGCCCACAATGCTAAGGCTCTAGACGCAAATATTGGTGTGAGAGCTAATTCAATCAAGGAAACACTGCATGTTGGTGAAGGGCATATTGAAGAAGGATCAGCCGAGTGGTTCTTGTGGGAGAACAACTCCATTTGGCTCACTAACTTCACACACCATCAGGCTTCCAAGCAGCTCTCAAGGAAACTCAGTTTTCACACTCTATGCTTAGTGCCCTTTGTGTGCCTAGGACTGAAATGAAGCTTGGTCAGCATCCCACACAAACGAATGCTCCACATGCGGGTTTCACATGCCACCAACTCCACATTCACAGGCAACTTCAGCGCCACAGCCGTTTTCAGATAGCCCTCAATGCAAAGGCTCTAGACGCAAATATTGGTGTGAGAGCTAATTCAATCAAGGAAACACTGCATGTTGGTGAAGGGCATATTGAAGAAGGATCAGTCGAGTGGTTCTTGTGGGAGAACAACTCCATTTGGCTCACTAACTTCACACACCATCAGGCTTCCAAGCAGCTCTCAAGGAAACTCAGTTTTCACACTCTATGCTTAGTGCCATTTGAGTGCATTATCTAGGAATGCACCTGGTAGAGCATCCCACACAAACGAATGCTCCACATGCGGGTTTCACATGCCACCAACTCCACATTCACAGGCAACTTCAGCGCCACAGCCGTTTTCAGATAGCCCTCAATGCAAAGGCTCTAGACGCAAATATTGGTGTGAGAGCTAATTCAATCAAGGAAACACTGCATGTTGGTGAAGGGCATATTGAAGAAGGATCAGTCGAGTGGTTCTTGTGGGAGAACAACTCCATTTGGCTCACTAACTTCACACACCATCAGGCTTCCAAGCAGCTCTCAAGGAAACTCAGTTTTCACACTCTATGCTTAGTGCCATTTGAGTGCATTATCTAGGAATGCACCTGGTAGAGCATCCCACACAAACGAATGCTCCACATGCGGGTTTCACATGCCACCAACTCCACATTCACAGGCAACTTCAGCGCCACAGCCATTTTCAGATAGCCCACAATGCTAAGGCTCTAGACGCAAATATTGGTGTGAGAGCTAATTCAATCAAGGAAACACTGCATGTTGGTGAAGGGCATATTGAAGAAGGATCAGCCGAGTGGTTCTTGTGGGAGAACAACTCCATTTGGCTCACTAACTTCACACACCATCAGGCTTCCAAGCAGCTCTCAAGGAAACTCAGTTTTCACACTCTATGCTTAGTGCCCTTTGTGTGCCTAGGACTGAAATGAAGCTTGGTCAGCATCCCACACAAACGAATGCTCCACATGCGGGTTTCACATGCCACCAACTCCACATTGACAGGCAACTTCAGCGCCACAGCCGTTTGCAGATAGCCCTCAAAGCAAAGGCTCTAGACGCAAATATTGGTGTGAGAGCTAATTCAATCAAGGAAACACTGCATGTTGGTGAAGGGCATATTGAAGAAGGATCAGCCGAGTGGTTCTTGTGGGAGAACAACTCCATTTTGCTCCCTAACTTCACACACCATCAGGCTTCCAAGCAGCTCTCAAGGAAACTCAGTTTTCACACTCTATGCTTAATGCCCTTTGTGTGCCTAGGACTGAAATGAAACTTGGTAGAGCATCCCACACAAACGAATGCTCCACATGCGGGTTTCACATGCCACCAACTCCACATTCACAGGCAACTTCAGCGCCACAGCCGTTTTCAGATAGCCCTCAATGCAAAGGCTCTAGACGCAAATATTGGTGTGAGAGCTAATTCAATCAAGGAAACACTGCATGTTGGTGAAGGGCATATTGAAGAAGGATCAGCCGAGTGGTTCTTGTGGGAGAACAACTCCATTTGGCTCACTAACTTCACACACCATCAGGCTTCCAAGCAGCTCTCAAGGAAACTCAGGTTTCACGCTCTATGTTTAGTGCCCTTTGAGTGCATTATCTAGGAATGAACCTGGTAGAGCTTGGTCAGCCACACAAACGAATGCTCCACATGCGGGTTTCACATGCCAAAAACTCCACATTCACGGGCAACTTCAGCGCCACAGCCGTTTTCAGATAGCCCTCAATGCAAAGGCTCTAGACGCAAATATTGGTGTGAGAGCTAATTCAATCAAGGAAACACTGCATGTTGGTGAAGGGCATATTGAAGAAGGATCAGCCGAGTGGTTCTTGTGGGAGAACAACTCCATTTGGCTCACTAACTTCACACACCATCAGGCTTCCAAGCAGCTCTCAAGGAAACTCAGTTTTCACACTCTATGCTTAGTGCCCTTTGAGTGCCTAGGACTGAAAAGAAGCTTGGTCAGCATCCCACATAAACGAATGCTCCACATGCGGGTTTCACATGCCACCAACTCCACATTCACAGGCAACTTCAGCGCCACAGCCGTTTTCAGATAGCCCTCAATGCAAAGGCTCTAGACGCAAATATTGGTGTGAGAGCTAATTCAATCAAGGAAACACTGCATGTTGGTGAAGGGCATATTGAAGAAGGATCAGCCGAGTGGTTCTTGTGGGAGAACAACTCCATTTGGCTCACTAACTTCACACACCATCAGGCTTCCAAGCAGCTCTCAAGGAAACTCAGTTTTCACACTCTATGTTTAGTGCCCTTTGAGTGCATTATTTAGGAATGAACCTGGTAGAGCATCCCACACAAACGAATGCTCCACATGCGGGTTTCACATGCCACCAACTCCACATTCACAGGCAACTTCAGCGCCACAGCCGTTTTCAGATAGCCCTCAATGCAAAGGCTCTAGACGCAAATATTGGTGTGAGAGCTAATTCAATCAAGAAAACACTGCATGTTGGTGAAGGGCATATTGAAGAAGGATCAGCCGAGTGGTTCTTGTGGGAGAACAACTCCATTTGGCTCACTAACTTCACACACCATCAGCCTTCCAAGCAGCTCTCAAGGAAACTCAGTTTTCACACTCTATGCTTAGTGCCCTTTGTATGGCTAGGACTGAAATGAACCTGGTAGAGCATCCCACACAAACGAATGCTCCACATGCGGGTTTCACATGCCACCAACTCCACATTCACAGGCAACTTCAGTGCCACAGCCGTTTTCAGATAGCCCTCAATGCAAAGGCTCTAGACGCAAATATTGGTGTGAGAGCTAATTCAATCAAGGAAACACTGCATGTTGGTGAAGGGCATATTGAAGAAGGATCAGCCGAGTGGTTCTTGTGGGAGAACAACTCCATTTGGCTCACTAACTTCACACACCATCAGGCTTCCAAGCAGCTCTCAAGGAAACTCAGGTTTCACGCTCTATGTTTAGTGACCTTTGAGTGCATTATCTAGGAATGAACCTGGTAGAGCTTGGTCAGCATCCCACACAAACGAATGCTCCACATGCGGGTTTCACATGCCACCAACTCCACATTCAGAGGCAACTTCAGCGCCACAGCCGTTTTCAGATAGCCCTCAATGCAAAGGCTCTAGACGCAAATATTGGTGTGAGAGCTAATTCAATCAAGGAAACACTGCATGTTGGTGAAGGGCATATTGAAGAAGGATCAGCCGAGTGGTTCTTGTGGGAGAACAACTCCATTTGGCTCCCTAACTTCACACACCATCAGGCTTCCAAGCAGCTCTCAAGGAAACTCAGTTTTCACACTCTATGCTTAGTGCCCTTTGTTTGGCTAGGACTGAAATGAAACTTGGTAGAGCATCCCACACAAATGAATGCTCCACATGCGGGTTTCACATGCCACCAACTCCACATTCACAGGCAACTTCAGCGCCACAGCCGTTTGCAGATAGCCCTCAATGCAAAGGCTCTAGACGCAAATATTGGTGTGAGAGCTAATTCAATCAAGGAAACACTGCATGTTGGTGAAGGGCATATTGAAGAAGGATCAGCCGAGTGGTTCTTGTGGGAGAACAACTCCATTTGGCTCACTAACTTCACACACCATCAGGCTTCCAAGCAGCTCTCAAGGAAACTCAGGTTTCACGCTCTATGTTTAGTGCCCTTTGAGTGCATTATCTAGGAATGAACCTGGTAGAGCTTGGTCAGCCACACAAACGAATGCTCCACATGCGGGTTTCACATGCCAAAAACTCCACATTCACAGGAAACTTCAGCGCCACAGCCTTTTTCAGATAGCCCTCAATGCAAAGGCTCTAGACGCAAATATTGGTGTGAGAGCTAATTCAATCAAGGAAACACTGCATGTTGGTGAAGGGCATATTGAAGAAGGATCAGCCGAGTGGTTCTTGTGGGAGAACAACTCCATTTGGCTCACTAACTTCACACACCATCAGGCTTCCAAGCAGCTCTCAAGGAAACTCAGTTTTCACACTCTATGCTTAGTGCCCTTTGAGTGCCTAGGACTGAAAAGAAGCTTGGTCAGCATCCCACATAAACGAATGCTCCACATGCGGGTTTCACATGCCACCAACTCCACATTGACAGGCAACTTCAGCGCCACAGCCGTTTTCAGATAGCCCTCAATGCAAAGGCTCTAGACGCAAATATTGGTGTGAGAGCTAATTCAATCAAGGAAACACTGCATGTTGGTGAAGGGCATATTGAAGAAGGATCAGCCGAGTGGTTCTTGTGGGAGAACAACTCCATTTGGCTCACTAATTTCACACACCATCAGGCTTCCAAGCAGCTCTCAAGGAAACTCAGTTTTCACACTCTATGCTTAGTGCCCTTTGAGTGCATTATTTAGGAATGAACCTGGTAGAGCATCCCACACAAACGAATGCTCCACATGCGGGTTTCACATGCCACCTACTCCACATTCACAGGCAACTTCAGCGCCACAGCCGTTTTCAGATAGCCCTCAGTGCAAAGGCTCTAGACGCAAATATTGGTGTGAGAGCTAATTCAATCAAGGAAACACTGCATGTTGGTGAAGGGCATATTGAAGAAGGATCAACCGAGTGGTTCTTGTGGGAGAACAACTCCATTTGGCTCACTAACTTCACACACCATCAGGCTTCCAAGCAGCTCTCAAGGAAACTCAGTTTTCACACTCTATGCTTAGTGCCCTTTGTATGGCTAGGACTGAAATGAACCTGGTAGAGCATCCCACACAAACGAATGCTCCACATGCGGGTTTCACATGCCACCAACTCCACATTCACAGGCAACTTCAGCGCCACAGCCGTTTTCAGATAGCCCTCAATGCAAAGGCTCTAGACGCAAATATTGGTGTGAGAGCTAATTCAATCAAGGAAACACTGCATGTTGGTGAAGGGCATATTGAAGAAGGATCAGCCGAGTGGTTCTTGTGGGAGAACAACTCCATTTGGCTCACTAACTTCACACACCATCAGGCTTCCAAGCAGCTCTCAAGGAAACTCAGTTTTCACGCTCTATGTTTAGTGCCCTTTGAGTGCATTATCTAGGAATGAACCTGGTAGAGCTTGGTCAGCATCCCACACAAACGAATGCTCCACATGCGGGTTTCACATGCCACCAACTCCACATTCACAGGCAACATCAGCGCCACAGCCGTTTTCAGATAGCCCTCAATGCAAAGGCTCTAGACGCAAATATTGGTGTGAGAGCTAATTCAATCAAGGAAACACTGCATGTTGGTGAAGGGCATATTGAAGAAGGATCAGCCGAGTGGTTCTTGTGGGAGAACAACTCCATTTGGCTCACTAACTTCACACACCATCAGGCTTCCAAGCAGCTCTCAAGGAAACTCAGTTTTCACACTCTATGCTTAGTGCCCTTTAGTGCATTATCTAGGAATGAACCTGGTCAGCATCCCACACAAACGAATGCTCCACATGCGGGTTTCACATGCCACCAACTCCACATTCACAGGCAACTTCAGCGCCACAGCCGTTTTCAGATAGCCCTCAATGCAAAGGCTCTAGACGCAAATATTGGTGTGAGAGCTAATTCAATCAAGGAAACACTGCATGTTGGTGAAGGGCATATTGAAGAAGGATCAGCCGAGTGGTTCTTGTGGGAGAACAACTCCATTTGGCTCACTAACTTCACACACCATCAGGCTTCCAAGCAGCTCTCAAGGAAACTCAGTTTTCACACTCTATGCTTAGTGCCATTTGAGTGCATTATCTAGGAATGAACCTGGTAGAGCATCCCACACAAACGAATGCTCCACATGCGGGTTTCACATGCCACCAACTCCACATTCACAGGCAACTTCAGCGCCACAGCCGTTTGCAGATAGCCCTCAAAGCAAAGGCTCTAGACGCAAATATTGGTGTGAGAGCTAATTCAATCAAGGAAACACTGCATGTTGGTGAAGGGCATATTGAAGAAGGATCAGCCGAGTGGTTCTTGTGGGAGAACAACTCCATTTGGCTCCCTAACTTCACACACCATCAGGCTTCCAAGCAGCTCTCAAGGAAACTCAGTTTTCACACTCTATGCTTAGTGCCCTTTGTGTGCCAAGGACTGAAATGAAACTTGGTAGAGCATCCCACACAAACGAATGCTCCACATGCGGGTTTCACATGCCACCAACTCCACATTCACAGGCAACTTCAGCGCCACAGCCGTTTTCAGATAGCCCTCAATGCAAAGGCTCTAGACGCAAATATTGGTGTGAGAGCTAATTCAATCAAGGAAACACTGCATGTTGGTGAAGGGCATATTGAAGAAGGATCAGCCGAGTGGTTCTTGTGGGAGAACAACTCATTTGGCTCACTAACTTCACACACCATCAGGCTTCCAAGCAGCTCTCAAGGAAACTCAGTTTTCACACTCTATGCTTAGTGCCCTTTGAGTGGCTAGGACTGAAAAGAAGCTTGGTCAGCATCCCACATAAACGAATGCTCCACATGCGGGTTTCACATGCCACCAACTCCACATTGACAGGCAACTTCAGCGCCACAGCCGTTTTCAGATAGCCCTCAATGCAAAGGCTCTAGACGCAAATATTGGTGTGAGAGCTAATTCAATCAAGGAAACACTGCATGTTGGTGAAGGGCATATTGAAGAAGGATCAGCCGAGTGGTTCTTGTGGGAGAACAACTCCATTTGGCTCACTAACTTCACACACCATCAGGCTTCCAAGCAGCTCTCAAGGAAACTCAGTTTTCACACTCTATGCTTAGTGCCCTTTGTATGGCTAGGACTGAAATGAACCTGGTAGAGCATCCCACACAAACGAATGCTCCACATGCGGGTTTCACATGCCACCAACTCCACATTCGCAGGCAACTTCAGCGCCACAGCCGTTTTCAGATAGCCCTCAATGCAAAGGCTCTAGACGCAAATATTGGTGTGAGAGCTAATTCAATCAAGGAAACACTGCATGTTGGTGAAGGGCATATTGAAGAAGGATCAGCCGAGTGGTTCTTGTGGGAGAACAACTCCATTTGGCTCACTAACTTCACACACCATCAGGCTTCCAAGCAGCTCTCAAGGAAACTCAGTTTTCACACTCTATGCTTAGTGCCCTTTGAGTGCATTATCTACGAATGAACCTGGTAGAGCTTGGTCAGCATCCCACACAAACGAATGCTCCACATGCGGGTTTCACATGCCACCAACTCCACATTCACAGGCAACATCAGCGCCACAGCCGTTTTCAGATAGCCCTCAATGCAAAGGCTCTAGACGCAAATATTGGTGTGAGAGCTAATTCAATCAAGGAAACACTGCATGTTGGTGAAGGGCATATTGAAGAAGGATCAGCCGAGTGGTTCTTGTGGGAGAACAACTCCATTTGGCTCACTAACTTCACACACCATCAGGCTTCCAAGCAGCTCTCAAGGAAACTCAGTTTTCACACTCTATGCTTAGTGCCCTTTGAGTGCCTAGGACTGAAGAGAAGCTTGGTGAGCATCCCACACAAACGAATGCTCCACATGCGGGTTTCACATGCCACCAACTCCACATTCACAGGCAACTTCAGTGCCACAGCCGTTTTCAGATAGCCCTCAATGCAAAGGCTCTAGACGCAAATATTGGTGTGAGAGCTAATTCAATCAAGGAAACACTGCATGTTGGTGAAGGGCATATTGAAGAAGGATCAGCCGAGTGGTTCTTGTGGGAGAACAACTCCATTTGGCTCACTAACTTCACACACCATCAGGCTTCCAAGCAGCTCTCAAGGAAACTCAGTTTTCACACTCTATGTTTAGTGCCCTTTGAGTGCATTATTTAGGAATGAACCTGGTAGAGCAATCCCACACAAACGAATGCTCCACATGCGGGTTTCACATGCCACCAACTCACATTCACAGGCAACTTCAGCGCCACAGCCGTTTTCAGATAGCCCTCAATGCAAAGGCTCTAGACGCAAATATTGGTGTGAGAGCTAATTCAATCAAGGAAACACTGCATGTTGGTGAAGGGCATATTGAAGAAGGATCAGCCGAGTGGTTCTTGTGGGAGAACAACTCCATTTGGCTCACTAACTTCACAAACCATCAGCCTTCCAAGCAGCTCTCAAGGAAACTCAGTTTTCACACTCTATGCTTAGTGCCCTTTGTATGGCTAGGACTGAAATGAACCTGGTAGAGCATCCCACACAAACGAATGCTCCACATGCGGGTTTCACATGCCACCAACTCCACATTCACAGGCAACTTCAGCGCCACAGCGTTTTCAGATAGCCCTCAATGCAAAGGCTCTAGACGCAAATATTGGTGTGAGAGCTAATTCAATCAAGGAAACACTGCATGTTGGTGAAGGGCATATTGAAGAAGGATCAGCCGAGTGGTTCTTGTGGGAGAACAACTCCATTTGGCTCACTAACTTCACACACCATCAGGCTTCCAAGCAGCTCTCAAGGAAACTCAGGTTTCACGCTCTATGTTTAGTGACCTTTGAGTGCATTATCTAGGAATGAACCTGGTAGAGCTTGGTCAGCATCCCACACAAACGAATGCTCCACATGCGGGTTTCACATGCCACCAACTCCACATTCAGAGGCAACTTCAGCGCCACAGCCGTTTTCAGATAGCCCTCAATGCAAAGGCTCTAGACGCAAATATTGGTGTGAGAGCTAATTCAATCAAGGAAACACTGCATGTTGGTGAAGGGCATATTGAAGAAGGATCAGCCGAGTGGTTCTTGTGGGAGAACAACTCCATTTGGCTCACTAACTTCACACACCATCAGGCTTCCAAGCAGCTCTCAAGGAAACTCAGGTTTCACGCTCTATGTTTAGTGCCCTTTGAGTGCATTATCTAGGAATGAACCTGGTAGAGCTTGGTCAGCATCCCACACAAACGAATGCTCCACATGCGGGTTTCACATGCCACCAACTCCACATTCACAGGCTACATCAGCGCCACAGCCGTTTTCAGATAGCCCTCAATGCAAAGGCTCTCGACGCAAATATTGGTGTGAGAGCTAATTCAATCAAGGAAACACTGCATGTTGGTGAAGGGCATATTGAAGAAGGATCAGCCGAGTGGTTCTTGTGGGAGAACAACTCCATTTGGCTCACTAACTTCACACACCATCAGGCTTCCAAGCAGCTCTCAAGGAAACTCAGTTTTCACACTCTATGCTTAGTGCCCTTTGAGTGCCTAGGACTGAAGAGAAGCTTGGTGAGCATCCCACATAAACGAATGCTCCACATGCGGGTTTCACATGCCACCAACTCCACATTGACAGGCAACTTCAGCGCCACAGCCGTTTTCAGATAGCCCTCAATGCAAAGGCTCTAGACGCAAATATTGGTGTGAGAGCTAATTCAATCAAGGAAACACTGCATGTTGGTGAAGGGCATATTGAAGAAGGATCAGCCGAGTGGTTCTTGTGGGAGAACAACTCCATTTGGCTCACTAACTTCACACACCATCAGGCTTCCAAGCAGCTCTCAAGGTAACTCAGTTTTCAAACTCTATGCTTAGTGCCCTTTGAGTGCCTAGGACTGAAAAGAAGCTTTGTCAGCATCCCCACATAAACGAATGCTCCACATGCGGGTTTCACATGCCACCAACTCCACATTGACAGGCAACTTCAGCGCCACAGCCGTTTTTAGATAGCCCTCAATGCAAAGGCTCTAGACGCAAATATTGGTGTGAGAGCTAATTCAATCAAGGAAACACTGCATGTTGGTGAAGGGCATATTGAAGAAGGATCAGCCGAGTGGTTCTTGTGGGAGAACAACTCCATTTGGCTCACTAACTTCACACACCATCAGGCTTCCAAGCAGCTCTCAAGGAAACTCAGTTTTCACACTCTATGTTTAGTGCCCTTTGAGTGCATTATCTAGGAATGAACCTGGTAGAGCATCCCACACAAACGAATGCTCCACATGCGGGTTTCACATGCCACCAACTCCACATTCACCTGCAACTTCAGCGCCACAGCCGTTTTCAGATAGCCCTCAATGCAAAGGCTCTAGACGCAAATATTGGTGTGAGAGCTAATTCAATCAAGGAAACACTGCATGTTGGTGAAGGGCATATTGAAGAAGGATCAGCCGAGTGGTTCTTGTGGGAGAACAACTCCATTTGGCTCACTAACTTCACACACCATCAGGCTTCCAAGCAGCTCTCAAGGAAACTCAGTTTTCACACTCTATGCTTAGTGCCCTTTGTATGGCTAGGACTGAAATGAACCTGGTAGAGCATCCCACACAAACGAATGCTCCACATGCGGGTTTCACATGCCACCAACTCCACATTCACAGGCAACTTCAGCGCCACAGCCGTTTTCAGATAGCCCTCAATGCAAAGGCTCTAGACGCAAATATTGGTGTGAGAGCTAATTCAATCAAGGAAACACTGCATGTTGGTGAAGGGCATATTGAAGAAGGATCAGCCGAGTGGTTCTTGTGGGAGAACAACTCCATTTGGCTCACTAACTTCACACACCATCAGGCTTCCAAGCAGCTCTCAAGGAAACTCAGTTTTTACACTCTATGCTTAGTGCCCTTTAAGTGCCTAGGACTGAAATGAAGCTTGGAGAGCATCCCACATATACGAATGCTCCACATGCGGGTTTCACATGCCACCAACTCCACATTCAGAGGCAACTTCAGCGCCACAGCCGTTTTCAGATAGCCCTCAATGCAAAGGCTCTAGACGCAAATATTGGTGTGAGAGCTAATTCAATCAAGGAAACACTGCATGTTGGTGAAGGGCATATTGAAGAAGGATCAGCCGAGTGGTTCTTGTGGGAGAACAACTCCATTTGGCTCACTAACTTCACACACCATCAGGCTTCCAAGCAGCTCTCAAGGAAACTCAGGTTTCACGCTCTATGTTTAGTGCCGTTTGAGTGCATTATCTAGGAATGAACCTGGTAGAGCTTGGTCAGCATCCCACACAAACGAATGCTCCACATGCGGGTTTCACATGCCACCAACTCCACATTCACAGGCAACATCAGCGCCACAGCCGTTTTCAGATAGCCCCTCAATGCAAAGGCTCTAGACGCAAATATTGGCGTGAGAGCTAATTCAATCAAGGAAACACTGCATGTTGGTGAAGGGCATATTGAAGAAGGATCAGCCGAGTGGTTCTTGTGGGAGAACAACTCCATTTGGCTCACTAACTTCACACACCATCAGGCTTCCAAGCAGCTCTCAAGGAAACTCAGTTTTCACACTCTATGCTTAGTGCCCTTTGAGTGCCTAGGACTGAAGAGAAGCTTGGTGAGCATCCCACATAAATGAATGCTCCACATGCGGGTTTCACATGCCACCAACTCCACATTCACAGGCAACTTCAGCGCCACAGCCGTTTTCAGATAGCCCTCAATGCAAAGGCTCTAGACGCAAATATTGGTGTGAGAGCTAATTCAATCAAGGAAACACTGCATGTTGGTGAAGGGCATATTGAAGAAGGATCAGCCGAGTGGTTCTTGTGGGAGAACAACTCCATTTGGCTCACTAACTTCACACACCATCAGGCTTCCAAGCAGCTCTCAAGGAAACTCAGGTTTCACGCTCTATGTTTTAGTGCCCTTTGAGTGCATTATCTAGGAATGAACCTGGTAGAGCTTGGTCAGCATCCCACACAAACGAATGCTCCACATGCGGGTTTCACATGCCACCAACTCCACATTCACAGGCAACTTCAGCGCCACAGCCGTTTTCAGATAGCCCTCAATGCAAAGGCTCTAGACGCAAATATTGGTGTGAGAGCTAATTCAATCAAGGAAACACTGCATGTTGGTGAAGGGCATATTGAAGAAGGATCAGCCGAGTGGTTCTTGTGGGAGAACAACTCCATTTGGCTCACTAACTTCACACACCATCAGGCTTCCAAGCAGCTCTCAAGGAAACTCAGTTT